>NW_025784195.1:0-24995 GCF_021130785.1 Homalodisca vitripennis
AAAACCAAACTTGTTACGAGATAATGGAAAAAAATAGCTGATACGGGACTTTTAAAAACATGGATAAGGATAGCCCTGAAAAAACCGAAATGATGCTAATATACTAGTTGGAACAGATATTTTTGTAAAGTAATTGTGTTAATGACAAGGTTTGAAATATTAAATAAATTAAACTAAGACAATTAATTTGATAAGTATATACCATGAGAAATGAAATAATTTCCAAGGAAGAAAAAACACGTTTGTCCTTGGATTAATGGATGAAATATAAATCAACATGATGAAGGTAAAGGAGATAAGAGTTTTATAAGACAGATAATGTCAAGAACCTAAGGAAATAATGTTTGTAATGGGAAAACTAATACAAGTTTAGTACGACAATAAGCGGATCAAAAAGTAATCAGTTTAGGAGATAACAGAGATCAGCGAATCAACATTTTTGCACATGATTTGTTTTCAAAAATGACAACAATCAAATAAATAAAAGATCTTTGGAAAATCTTAAAAGAGTCAGGTGAGTCTGGCAAAGTGTCAAAACAAAGCGTTAGATTGATCCTGTCCATGTCTTTAGAATAATTTAAATGCATTTATTTTTGTTGGTGTTAATTAATAGAATAAACCCAGAACCTTATAGATGAATATTATAAACAACTAAAAAATTTTTTTTTATTTAATCCCTAATAGTGTAAATAATAGTTTTATTCCAATTTTAATGGATCTATTGTGATTTCTGATTTCACTTGTGTATAAGGAAGTAGGCTTTGATGGATGTTTCGTCAAATGCTATTTGGCTAATGATGGAAATTCCAATAAACCTTTCTTACCGAATTAATCTACATGAGGAGACTAAATAACCATGTGCTATGGTACACATTTTAACATTTTTACCTTTCTGGCAAAATAGTAGTGTATCCTGATAAATGGAAGGAGGGCTTTAATTCTTCCCCCTACCAAAAAGTATCCCGATCCTTCGGAGTGCAAAGCATTATCGATCAATAAATAATTTTGTGTGTACTAGGGTAAGATGTTAGATAAAGATTGTGGTTTCAGCAACAGATGAGTATAAACTATATTAAATGATAAATAACATTATACTGTTCAAGTATCACCGTCTGGATATCACAAGTATTCTCATCATCATACATAGTACACTTCAGACTGCCACCTGAATTCCTAAGAATTACAGATGATATTACGATTGGCTATAGATAATAGGAAAAATTAACTTATATTAACTGTTTACTACCTTCTAGATTTTCTACAAGAAGCGATCTTGCGATTGTTTGTACAAGTCATTCGGCTTTTGTTATCCCGAGTAACTTGATCGTTGCCATATAATTTCTACAGATGGTAGATGTACCTTGTTAATTGGTTCAAGCTCTTTATTTAGAACAAAAGAAATTCAAAATTGGTAAAGACAACGGGGGGGAATCTTTCTCAGTGATCTGCGGACAAATATAAATAGCTGTAGTGCATAGCTTACCACAAGGACTCAAACCTCTAGCAACAGCTTTATTGTGTTTCCACTATATAAACTTAATTAGAACAATTGATGAACATCCCCATATTATGTTTAGGCAGGTTGATTGATTGTACATGCTAGACGACCACCACCAAATGTATTATACATTAGCCATTTTAAAAGACATTAATACAGCCTATGAAATAAATATAAACGTTGATATTGGGATAATACTTTAACAAGTGGTTTTTGTACTGATCATAAGTGGCTTTGAGATACTCTAATATATCATAAATGGTAAAGCCAATACCATTATGCGGATAAATCCGTAGGTTTAATTTCAAAATATTGATATTGATAATGTTGTTTTCGCAGTTGTATTGAGTAAAATAACGTCATGATTTTAAAAAAATATGAGCAATCTCCGTTGTGAATTTAGGAATTAAAGAGATGAACCAGGACTCTATCGATGGGTCTGTGAACAAGTAAATTATATTTCATAACAAAGTTTTTCAGTCCATATATCAATTTAAAAGATTGTGTTTTAATCCTCCAGTGTTTATTAAGAAAATGTTAGTTTTAAACTTTGGTTATACCATACTTTGATTACGCTCAATTTAGCATTTTGTGATTTGAATGATACCTTAACTAGTTAAATTACAAAGGGCTCAAAATGCGTGTATTAGGTACATTTTTTAATTTGAGGTTGGATGATCATGTAACTAGATACTATTCTAGGTTGGGATGGCTAAAAATAAAGGAAAGAAGGGAATATAATATTTTAAGTATGATGTATAAACTTTTTCAGACAAGGAAACCTGACTATTTGTATGAAAAATATTCAAGATTGTTTGATGTTCATTTGAGAGAAACACGTTTTGGTATAGTACGCTTCAGTTTCCTATTCATAGAACTGTTTTCGTATGGGAGATCTTTCCATTGTAATGTCCATTAGGCTTGTGAATATGTTATGTAATGATATTAAGAATAGTGTTAGTTTATGATATATTTCGTAAAAAACTCAGAGAGGAATTATTAAGAAGGTATTTATAGATATTAGTTGAATTAATAACATTTTGTACGATTTAATAAATGAAATAAAAAATTTTTTATGAGATAAACTTGAAGTGTATAAATTTAGAAGATACCGAGTGTAAGTGTGAAAATTTGTTATTTTTAAATGTAGTAAAACGAGATGTAATAGTTTAGTTATTCTTATTAAGTTAACTATAATGCCCACAACTCAATTGTAAAAATTCTGTATTTGTGGAAAGTTTGAAGCCTGTCTTGGTGGAGGAGTGGACCATCGGTCCAAACCAAGGCAGGGTACATAAACGGAATTGTCAATTGTCAATTGTCTCTCTCTCTCTCTCCTCTCTCTCTATCTCTCCTCTCTCGCTCTCTCTCTCTCTCTCTCTCTCTCTCTCTCTCTCCTCTCTCTCTCTCTCTCTCTCTCTCTCTCCTCTCTCTCTCTCTCTCTCTCCTTCTCTCTCTCTCTCTCCACATCTCTCTCTCTCTCTCTCTCTCTCTCTCTCTCTCTCTCTCTCATCTCTCTCTTCACTTCTCTCTCTTCCTCTCTTCTCTCTCTCTCTCTCTCTCTCTCTCTCTCTCTCTCTCTCTCTCTCTCTCTCTCTCTCTCTCTCTCTCTCTCTCTCTCCTTCTCTCTTCTCTCTCTCTCTCTCTCTCTCTCTCTCTCCTCTCTCTCTCCTCTCTCTCTCTCTCTCTCTCTCTCTCTCTCTCTCTCTCTCACTCTCTCTCTCTCTCTCTCCTCTCTCTCTCTCTCTCTCTCTCTCTCTCTCTCTCCTCTCTCTCTCTCTCTCCTCTCCTCTCTCTCTCTCTCTCTCTCTCTCTCCTCTCTCTCTCTCTCTCTCTCTCTCTCTCTCTCTCTCTCTCTCTCTCTCTCTCATCATCTCTCTTCTCTCTCTCTCTCTCTCTCTCTCTCTCTCTCTCATCTCTCTCTCCTCTCTCTCTCTTCTCTCTCTCTCTCTCTCTCCTCTCTCTCCTCTCTCTCTCTCTCTCTCTCTTCTCTCTCTCTCTCTCTCTCTCTCTCCTCTCTCTCTCTCTCTCTCTCTCTCTCTCTCTCTCTCTCTCTCCTCTCTCTCTCTCTCTCTCTCTCTCTCTCTCTCTCTCTCTCTCTCTCTCTCTCTCCTCTCTCTCTCTCTCTCTCTCTCTCTCTCTCTCTCTCTTCTCTCTCTCTCTCTTCTCTCTCTCTCTCTCTCTCTCTCTCTCTCTCTCTCTCTCTCTCTCTCTCTCTCTCTTCTCTCTCTCTCTCTCTCTCTCTCTCTCTCTCTCTCTCTCTCTCTCTCTCTCTCTCTCTCTCTCTCTCTCTCTCTCTCTCTCTCTCTCTCTCTCTCTCTCTCTCTCTCTCTCTCTCTCTCTCTCTCTTCTCTCTCTCTCTCTCTCTCTCTCTCTCTCTCTCTCTCTCTCTCTCTCTCTCTCTCTTCTCTCTCTCTCTCTCTCTCTCTCTCTCTCTCTCTCTCTCTCTCTCTCTCTCTCTCTCTCCTCTCTCTCTCTCTCTCTCTCTCTCTCCTCTCTCTCTCTCTCTTCTCTCTCTCTCTCTCTCTCTCTCTCTCTCTCTCTCTCTCTCTCTCTCTCTCTCTCTCTCTCTCTCTCTCTCTCTCTCTCTCTCTCTCTCTCTCTCTCTCTCTCTCTCTCTCTCTCTCTCTCTCTCTCTCTCTCTCCTCTCTCTCTCTCTCTCTCTCTCTCTCTCTCTCTCTCTCTCTCTCTCTCTCTCTCTCTCTCTCTCTCTCTCTCTCTCTCTCTCTCTCTCTCTCTCTCTCTCTCTCTCTCTCTCTCTCTCCTCTCTCTCTCTCTCTCTCTCTCTCTCTGAGCCATGGATCAGAGGAAGCTAACAATATTAATGCTCTTGGACTTTAGTCGAGCTTTCGAGTGTGTCAATCATAAGCTGCTTTTGTCTGTACTCGAATCGAATCCTACAATTTTGATGACGCAGTTCTTAAATGGTTTTCCTCTTATATAGTAGATAGATTTCAAAGAGTTAAAACTCAAAGTGGTGTACTGTCCGAATGGAGGTGTAACCCTGTAGGGGTGCCACAGGGGTCAAACAATGTCCGCAATATTATTTAGTTTGTATATAAATAGAATAGAAGAGCCAATTACTTTCTGTAAGACAATGTTTATATGCTGATGACATGCAAATGTACACACACTGTCAGTTAGATGAAATTAATATTGCTGTTGACCGCCTGAACGCTGATCTTACAATGTTGTATAAGTGGTGCACTGACCATGGGCTAAGCCTGAATGCAGCTAAATGCAAACCGATAATATTAGGAACACCTCGTCTTTTATCTAATGTTAACTTAAATGAGATTTTGCATGTAAAAATAAATGGTTTTGCACTTAATTATGAACATACTGTTGTTAACCTAGGTGTTAGAGTGTGTAATACGCTGTCATGGTCGGAACAAGTTAATTATATTCATAAGAGAGTATACCAAAGTTTGTATAGGCTTAAGAGGCTCTGTTTCAATCCAAATGTACATATCAAAAGAATGCTTGTATCTACCCTTATTTTTCCATATTTTGACTATTCTAATGCCGTATTTTGTGACATAAACAATGAACAACTGCAAAGGCTACAAAGGGCACAAAATGCATGTATTCGGGTATATCTTCAATTTACCAATAGATGCGCATATAACTGTTTATTTTAAAGAGCTGTGTTGGCTAAAGATCAATGAAAGAATTGAATACAGTGTTCTATTACAGATGTATAAAATTTTGATGTTTGAGAAACCAGATTATTTATTCCATCAATATGTAATGATGAACCGTGTGCATGGTAGGGAAACAAGATTTGGTAACATGACTTTACAGTTTCCAATTCATAGAACTGTAACATATAATAAATCTTATCATGTAAGGAGTATAAGATTATTAAACAACTTAGATGACAGTATTAGATATGCTCCTAGTATTTCTTTGTTTTAAAAAAAGGCTAAATAATCATTTGTTGGCTAGATATGAGTAATTTACTGCATCTTTCTATAAACACAATATATGTGATTAATTTAATTTATATTACCATGTAAATAATTGTTCTGTGTTGTTTTCTTTTTGTTTTGTATAAGTTATGATGAATATTTATTAAACTTTCCATGTAAATAATTGTTCTGTGTAGTTTTATTTTCGTTTAGTATAAAATTATAATGAATATTTATAAAAAATCTTGATCATGCATGTTTAAATGTACGTAATGTATGACAATGTTTGCGGTGTTTAGGTTAGTTTGAGAGGGATATTTATATTTATATTAATTGCATGTAATACTTGCATTTGATCTCTAATATGTATTGTAGACTGTGCAATGAAAAAAATAGATATATTTATTATTAATAATACTTATAATTTATAATATAATTGTGTATTGCAGGATAACCTCGTTACAAGCATGCAATGTAAAGACATAGTCAGAAAAGTTTGTTATAATGTAAAAATGCTTGTGTATAATTAACACATGTTTTTGTCACAACTGTAATGAATGATAAAATTGTAAAATGTTTGGGGCCTGTCCTGGCGGAAGAGTGGAACTTTGGTCTAAGCTAGGGCAGGTAAAATAAAGAAATTGTCAAATTAAATTGTCTCTCTCTCTCTCTCTCTCTCTCTCTCTCTCTCTCTCTCTCTCTCTCTCTCTCTCTCTCTCTCTCTCTCTCTCTCTCTCTCTCTCTCTCTCTCTCTCTCTCTCTCTCTCTCTCTCTCTCTCTCTCTCTCTCTCTCTCTCTCTCTCTCTCTCTCTCTCTCTCTCTCTCTCTCAACCCGCTGTTCCTGGTTCAAATGGACCTGCCGGTATTCATGTTAAATTTGTTCGGAAATTAGATATGCAGGAGTTCATCCGCAAGAGAAGAGAAAAGAGAAATTTGAACTCTAGAGACCTGGGTTTCATGGACAATGATGCATCTGTCATATACGTGAACGAGGGGCTAACGCAGGAGCGGCGAAAACTAACTGAGGGATGCACGCGTCGCCCGGCGGGGAGAAGAACTACACCTACCTGTGGGTAAGCGGCGGCAGGATACTGATGAGAAAGGATCCGGGAAGTCGCGTCGTCCAGATCAACAGTCAAGAGGATATTAATAGACTGTTGTGAACTTTACTAGTAGTAAGTACTCCATTTCCAACGCTGATAATTAGTATAATACTTGGTTTTTCTATGGGTCTGGTCACAATGAGATATCTTGAGGTTCTTGATTATTTTGGAAAAATTCGCTATCCTGAGTTTTTACTTGGTATCAATTTTTGGTTTTTACTGTTGCAATGAACTGTTTACGATCTGCAAGGGACTGGATGAGGCTCCTATATTTTTGATATGTCTAGTTATTTAATAAATAAAAGATTAAAAGCTGATAAGTTAAGTGATTTAAAAGATAAATTTGGGAACGATAAAAGGTGTTTAAAAATATGTCATATAAATGTTGAAAGCCTGAGAGCGCACAGGGAAGCATTTATTCACCTCTTTGAGGATAATTTATTTGATGCAATTGTGGTGTCAGAGACGTTTTTAAAACCAGAGATCTCCTCATTACCTTATGAATTAAATGGTTATAACATGCTAAGGCATGATCGAGAAGGTAAAGAGGGCGGAAGGTCTTGCTATTTATATCAAAAAAGGTCTTAGTTATAAAGTTCTAAAAACATCAAACCCTGTATATTGTAAAAAAACCAGAATTTATGTTAATTGAGATATCTGCGGGCTGGAAATTATTGTTAGGTGCAGTGTATAAACCTCCTAAACTGGGTTTCATTAAAGAGTTTTTTGAATTTGTTGCAAACTTGCTAGCCGTATATGATAATGTAATACTTTTAGGAGATTTCAATGTAAATTTATGTACTGAAAGGGTTTTTCCAGAAAAAAACTATACTTTTAGATCAGGTATCTAACTTAAACTTATCTGTTTTACCGTTAGATGCAACATATCATCTGCCAAATTCAGATACCTTTTTAGACTTAATAATTACAAATAACTGTGACAGAGTCCAACATTTTGGCCAGATAAAGGTATCTGGAATTTCATATCATGATCTGGTATATGTAGAGTTGAACCTTAAGATTAAAATGTATAAGGATAACAATGTTTTAGTAATAAGAGACTTTAAAAATATAAATCTAGATGCATTAAAAAGAGAGTGTATATCGTTTAAATTGGGATGAAATCTATCTTAATGAATCAATTGACAAGAAGGTAGAATTTTTATCGGATATTATTTGTAAACTGTATGATAAATATGTACCTGAGCGTAAAATTTCTAAAAAGAGAAAAACCCTGTCCATGGGTAAATAATGAATTAAAAAGTTTAATGAATGAAAGAGATGTGTTATATAAAAAAATATTTAAGGACAAAAAATCTTGTACATTGGAATAATTACAAAGTGTTAAGGAATCGCGTTAAGAGGTTACTAAGGGACGCCAGAAATAGACATTTTGATTCTTTATTACTATCTGATAAAAATAATAAAGACTTATGGAAAGTAGTTAAGAGCCATGGTGCAGGCAAGACAGCTGAGCAACAAACTGACCCTGTGGTAGATTTAAATGAGCTTAATGAGTACTTTTGTGGTGTAAATAATGAAATTAATGTTAGCCTAATTGATTATTATAAAGAGTTAGGACTAGAGTTAAGTATGCAGAATATTTTGTTTTCCTTTTCTGAAATAAGTTGTAACGATGTACTTCAAGAGTTGACAAAAATCTCATCTAATGCTGTCGGAAATGATGGTATTCCGTTAAAATTTATTTAAAATAATTTTTGATGATATAAAAACTATACTGTGTCACATTTTTAAACTACTCACTTGCAAACTGTGTGTACCCAGAACAATGGAAGAAAGCTACAATATTGCCATTTCCTAAGGTTACAAACCCTACTGAATATAAAAACTATAGATCCATAAATATATTATGTGTTCTAGGTAAGATTTTGGACAGAATTGTATATAGGCAGGTCTGGGCATTTATCAATGTAAATAAGTTACTATACAAATACCAATCGGGTTATAGAACCCATTACAGTACACAAACAGCCTTAATAAAGGTTACCGATGATATAAGAGCTGCTATGGATGAAAGAAAGGTCACAGTGCTTATGATGCTTGATTTCAGTCGAGCTTTTGACTGTGTCCACCACAAATTATTGCTATCAATTCTAGAATCGTACAGTTTTAGCGTCAACACTATTTAAATGGTTAGGATCTTATCTACAGGATAGGCAGCAAAGGGTTAAGACAATGAAGGGATCTTTGTCTGACTGGAAAGTGAACCCAATAGGTGTGCCACAGGGCTCGACATTGTCAGCATTGTTGTTTTCTTTGTACATTAATAGAATTAGTGATAGCATAATGTTTTGTAGCTCAATGCTGTATGCAGATGACCTCCAATTGTACATAAAGTGTGATGTTAACAATTTGAATAATACTATCAATTTTATTAAATGCAGATTTGTGTAATGTTTATCGATGGTGTAAGGACCATGGATTGAGTCTTAATATCTCAAAGTGTAAGCCAGTAATTTTTGGTACTCCACGTTTGATAAGCAAAGTAAGTTATAATGATTTATTTCCTGTTATGATTAATGGTGAGATATTGAAATTTGAGACAGACATAATAAATCTTGGCCTTAGAATGAGAAACACGCTGTCTTGGGTAGATCAAGTAAATTATGTACATAAAAGAATATACCAATGTCTATACCAGTTTAAAAATTTATGTTTCAAGCCCCCTATACATGTCAAAAGGTTGTTAGTATCATCTTTGATTTTCCCATTGTTAGACTATGCAACAGCAGCATATTGTGATCTGAATTTGGAACACCTAAATAAACTACAGAGAGCCCAAAATGCCTGTGTAAGATACATATATAACTTAAGACTAGATGATCATGTAAACCATGTACTATAAAGAACTTGGTTGGCTAAAAATGAAAGAAAAGAAAAGAATATAACATATTGTCACTTATGTATAAAATTGTAAAGCATAAAGAGCCAGCATACTTGTTTGAGAGATATACAAGCATGTATGATGTACATTTAAGAAGCACTAGATTTAGTAATATAATTCTGCAATTTCCAATACATCGCACAGTAATCTATACAAAGTCATTTCATGTAACTTCTATAAGGTTAATGAATCAACTGAATGGTTTTGTCAAGGAGGCCAGAACCGAATTTAGCTTTAAAAATAAGCTAAAAGATTCATTATTGCAAAGATATTAGTAGTAGTACTGTAATTACTAGTTGATACATAAAATTAAGGAAAAATATCAAACTATAAAAACATGTGTTTTGGTTAAAGTATCTGGTGTAAACAGTGAGAACGACAGTGGAAAGTGTAAGAAGAGAATGGACTGTTTAAGGTAAATTGCTTTGTCACAACAATTTTTGTAACTTGTTATATGTATAATCCTTAACCTGTCGTGGGGGGGTAGAGTGGACCATTGGTCCAATCCACGGCAGGCAAAATAAACAAATTGTCAAATTGTCTCTCTCTCTCTCTCTCTCTCTCTCTCTGACATTTTTGACCCAGGAAGGGTGTTTTAAATGTAGCCTATGAGTTTTTTTTTGTCACAGCTTAATATAACTAATGACGTATTTGTATTAAATACTGTAATAACAATAATTATGAAAACCGGGTTTCATAATCCAATGTAATAATAACAATAGCATAGCAATTCCATTTATTTAAAATTTAGATTTATTCAATACCCTCATTATTGGTCTTTAATCTGATTCATACCCCAAAATTCAAGTCCTAGATAGCTACTTCCAAGTAGCGTAATATTTGAATATTAAGTATGACACCAGAGTGGAAATAATGACATTCCCTGCCAAAATTTTGACAGTACTGGTTTATATTTATAATAATATAGTAGTATAGTATTCTTATCGTCATAATATAGCTTATCGTCACTCACAAAAAGTGTAAGTTAAGTCAAATCAACAAGTAATAGCTAGCGATTAAAAATAAATTGATTTGTTTCATTTTGATTATTCATTGATTGTGTTTGTAAAATCGAGAGATTATTCAATTTGTGATTGAAATTTTTACATACAAAATACTTAGTGTTCAAACAGTAATTAAGTAGTAAATAAGTAGTGTTTTGACTTAGCATGAATGGAAGAACCAGTATAGGCTGTATTTTCAACAAACCTTCTGACATTACCAAGGTCACGTTCATTTCAATTTGCGATCGCTTGGAGGAAGGTGAATTTAATAGCCGCTGTTAAATTTTCAGGTTCTGTTAATAAAATGGCCAAATACACGATTGTTATGGTTCGTCACGGAGAAAGCGAGTGGAATCAGAAAAATTTGTTTTGTGGATGGTTTGACGCAAATTTAAGCCCGAAAGGTATGTATTGAAGCCTAACCTCAAATTTTGTAAAATTGTATATTTATTTGTTTGTGTATACATATTTATTTGTTTTATATTTATTGTGTTTAGTTTGTTTTAAAACATTTAGGAAAGTTCTGTTAATTATAGTATTTTAACTTGTTTCATCACTCTCTAACTAAAATCGCTTAGTTACCAATCTGGTATTTATTTACAATACCGTGACCATGAAAAATGGACTTTTTTTTCATGGGTTGGGCATTTATAGCCAAGTATTATTATCACAGGTGCATATAAACTGGGGGGAAAGTATATTATTGTATTATATTGATGCCTTTCGGGCATTATTGCGTTAAAAATGGAAAATAACCGACAAAATTTTGTCGAACAACACTTGGAGGGTTAAGGATCAGGGGCATCACGTGATCTGGGATTCGACTTTTGCAAGCTCGAGTTAATTTTTTTTTCTAAAAGAGCAAGCAGTGCGCAGCACTGCGCAGCGGGCAGGCATCGTTGACAGAATTAACGTACTTGTCAGCATCATTTCAGTAAAATTGCCAGAGATACTGTCAAAAACAGAGTTTTCAAAAAATCGTAACTCCTTTGATTTTCGTTGCCGACGAATTTTTTCTTCACTATTGTTTTCAGGAAAAATTGTAGTTTTCAGGGGAAAAAAATGAACATACCTTTCCATGGTCACGTTATTGTAAATTGATACCACCAATCTTTCTCCAGTTATTACTATTAGTATTTGAAGGTAAAGGCTAGGCCTTTTATCCTAGGAAGGGGCCTCTAAAAATGTCAGAAAAGTCATGCACAAATCAAAGAGTTCTTATCATAAACACTGTTATTTGGAATGAGTGCGGGTAGAGTACAATAAGGGGATTCTGGTTTTTATATAGATTAATCATAGATACATAATATTCGGATAATGCATATCAGAATCAAAAATCTTGTCATTGACATTTTACAAAAAGTATGACAGTCGTTAATTTGCCTTAAATATAAACTTAAGGAAATAGTGCAGCTATTACACCATCAAAATCTGTAATATTATACAATGGATTATTCAATAGCATATTTCCTTAAGTGCTATCTTAAAATTATGAGGTGTCAGAGTTTTTAATTTTTCAGGTAATGCATTGTTTATTTGAATCCCTTGATACACAAAGCTTTGTTGAGTCACTGAAAACATGCATCTTTTTGTGCTATATTATGGCTATTTCTTGTAATATAGTTATGTATGTCACTAACTTTAGTTGTACTTTGCAAGTTCTCCTTTACGTGTGTAAGAATTGAAACAACATACATAGACAATAGAGTAAGGATACCTAGATTAACAAAAAATGGTTTGCAGTGAGCCTGCCAGTCCGCACCACAGATAAGGTGGACAGCTTTTTTTGTAACACAAATAATTTGTGAGCATAAGAACAATATGCCCAAACTGAAGTTCCATAGGACAAGTGGCTATGTACATAACGATAGTAGGTGCAAAGGAAACACATTCCCTCTCAATGATCTACTCATAAATAGACCCTTTAGTATTTTTGCGGCCAGATTGTCAATGTGAGAGTGCCATTTGAGGTTGGACTGAAGATGGAAGCCCAAGAAATTTAAGGATGCCAATCTCTCTGAACCAGAACGAAGGCAAAGTTGTATGTCCTGAACCTTCTCCCCATTAAGCTCAGCTTATTAGCATTACACCAGTCATGTATTACATCTGATTTAGAGGTAACAATATCTTTAGCTGTCTGAGGACCAATACCCTGAACGCCACTGCCAGATCATCTGTAAACATAAAGCACTACATGTTGCTCCATGATATTATTTGGAAGATCATTTATGTAAATTATGAACAAGGTCAGACCAAGTATAGACCCCTGTGGTACGCCTAGTACAATCTGCAAAGAATTAGAAATATAGCCATTTAAATATACAGACTGCCATCTATTTTCCAAGTAAGATCTAAAAAAAAAGAAATGGCAACACTGTTAATGAGTAAAAATACAGCTTATCTAGTAACACATCATGTGTTACAGTGTCGAAGGCCTTGGACATATCATATAATCTAAAGAGAACACTCCTTTAAGCCTCCAGACCTTTAAAGCAGTTTGTAATTAGAGCTTGAGTCGCTGCAACAGTGCTACGCTTAGGCCTAAAACCATGCTGACATTCTGATAAAAGATTATTTCCTTCTAGGAAGATTATCTTCTGACTATGTATGAGACGTTCCAATACCTTCGACACTGGGCACATTGGATATGGGGTCTATAGATTGAACATAAATCTTTCTGACTTTTCTTATGTATTGGTATCACTTTAGTTTGTTTAAGTTTCTCAGGATAAGAGCCCTGTGTGATGAATACGTTAAATAAGTATGCTAAGATCTCACTTATGTGCTTAGAAGCTATTTTTAAGTGTATAGCATTTATTCCATAAATATGTAGACAAGAGCTATTTCTTAGTTTATTTATGGCTAAGAAAACTTCTTCAAGACTATCAATCGATATCAAAGTATCTATAGTCTTCTATAACAATCATATGTTTTGAAATTAAAATATAAAATTTAGTTATAACAGTGATAATCTCACAAATAATAAATTAACTATAACAATCAAATAACTAGAACAAGAAATAGAAAAAACTCTTAATTATAAATAATTCAGAAATTATAATTAAGTAATAAAAATGTGTAATAGAAAAATAAATGATAACATACTGTACATAGGTTAGAATAGGAAATTTGTGGAACTATCTATATGTTTTCTCCAAGGTAGCAATGTTTAACCACTTTGAAGAAATGGTTGAACGCATCCTCTCCAGAAAACCGTACTTCTCTTTCTGTACATTGATATTGATGATATTATTCTGTACGCTGATATAGATAATTTAAGTTATATTTTTTTAAATAACTTTGACACCATGTACCATTATGTCAATAAAGAATATTGTCTTTTGTTTTAATTTAATCATATTGAATAAAACATTCATTGTGTTATCTTCTCAAGATAATTCAATATTTCTAACATTAAACTGTAATACCTTAATCTCATTTTAATTCATAACATAAATAACTTTGATAAGATACATGTATATCTAATTACTATTGTGAAGCAATTTAATAGGTATATAGTGGAAAACTCCTATTGATGCATTATAAAATGTGTACAATGAGGTTTATTATTGACATTGCAATCATTGTGGAGGCAAATTATATATTTATTATGATTCCATGTATTTTGTCATAGGTGTAGATTTTATAAAACTAAATAAAATTTTCCATCTGCATATCACAGATTTATTTACATAAATTGTATCATTCATACCCAAGACTTTGGAAAATGGTTTGTACAATTTATAAAGTATCACAAAAATAAATAAAAACCTTTTCAAAAAATTAATTATGATATTTATTTATTTATTACTACTTTATTTTGTATTTCATTCTGATTAAGAACATCTACAATTTGCAACATATATTCATTAACACTATATTAGACTCTTACTTATAACTATTTTTCATTATTCATGTGCACAACTACTTTTTGTTCTGTAGCTAGTATCCTATAGGTTCCATTTATGTGCATAAAGTTTGTTTTTCTAAAACTATGTGAAATTGACACAAGATGGCTAACCTGCATTTGTATTTTTCCACAATAATTGTATTTCATAACTATGACACCCCCCCCCCCCAAATATTTTTTCTACAAAGTTGCATGTTATAACAAAAAAACTAAATATATTTATGATCTATTCCATATACCTTACTGTTTGTTTTTATTACTCATATTACTGATATTCAAGTTTTGCAGTGGCCTTTCTTAAGTTATCACAATAAAGTGCTTTACTCTTAGCCAATCCTGCTTAGTTTTGTATGATTTCAATTTGAAAACTTACGTTTTGAAAACTTTCCAAATAAGTGTTTTGTTTTTGGGATACTTTTAGTGATTAAATTATTCAAATTATTTATTGACATAACTTCAAGAAACACAATAATGTCAATTAAATACATGGTAGAAGTTATATGCAAGTAGGGTTGCCATAATTCTTAAAACCAGCAACAACAGGATGGTGAAAACCAGTGGTGGGGGGAGTAGACCTACTCCTCTACCTCTCTCCCCCCTTGCAACAAGGGAGTCCAGGAGTCCACCTGAACATTTTTAAAAAGATTAAATGTTGATTGAAGAGTTTTACACATTCTAAAAGCAATTTTCCTCTCTTATTTAGTCTAAATAGCCTGTTGTTTGATTTATATGAAAGAAAAATTAATTAGAAAAAAAAGTTGTTTTCATTACAGAATTTTTTCATTTACATCTTTTAGTGATTACAAATTAATTTCATCTCAAAAACTATTTTATTTTACAAATTTGTGAGGATGAAGAGCACATAGTGTTTTAGCAGTGTGCCAATCATATTTTTCACAGAGGATAGCACATTGTTTAGAAACGCCTTGTTATTCTTTATTTCTTCATAAAAATCAGCACAGGTTTTGAGGTTAAGTGGTAGGGAGGATTTTATATAGTTCAAACTTCACCTCTAATAAAGACATTTTTCATTTAATTACACAGAAAATGTACAGTTGACTGTAATAGAAATCATATCTTGAACCTTGTTAACTTGAAGTCTATTTGTCTCTGACATCCACAGATGCTTTAAGAGTAAAACTTCTTTCCACTGAATACTTTCCTAAAACCTCTTGATCAAATAACTGATCAATATTGATTACAGTTCTCAATACAGAATTATGTACTCACATAACTTTTCCACAATTTCCCGTTCAAGCATATATTACTTTGGTTTTTTTTTATCCAAGTATATATAACAGCTCCCACAAAACTGGCTTTTGAAAAGTATAAATAATCTATTCATTTGGTGTAAAGTTGAAAGGCGTGTGACTTAAATTCTTCCAAATTCGTGTCATCATGTTCTTCTGCCAGAAAGGTTTTGTATGGCCATCATTGGGACGAACTTGCTACTTCTTGTACCGACTAACTTCTGTTTTGATTCAGCATATTTCATAAAAACTTCAGTTGAAGATATTTATTCTTTTTCTAACTTAAAGGTAGTCTCTTAAAATATTTGTAGGGTGCCATGAAGACACTACAAAATATTTCATTTTCAGGATCCTCAAAGAAATTGTTGATAACTCTAGGACAAGAGGTAGAAAACTGGAAAAAAAATGATTTCAGTCCATTATAAATTTGAAATATTCTTCAATAGCTGATAGGAGGCTCAAAAATCATGTTAAAATCTGAAAAACAACCTTTTTGTAAAAAAAACTGAAAAGTCCAAAAATTTTTCAACTGAGTGACTGACAGTATACATGTAACAGAATTTGTAAATCGTAAAAACTACTGCTTCTTCATCAAATGGTAACTGATCAATGCTGTGCTGGACACACTTATGAACGTGTGCTGGGAAGTAACTGAGGAAGAGTTAAACAATACAGAACCTAAGACTGATCCTTGAGGCACACACTCTTGTCATAATGGTTTTGATCTTACAGCTTTGGTGACTTCATTTACTCACGTCATGATTTTAACAGCATAAACCATCTAAATTTTCAAGAAATAGTATTATAAAATGTTATAAATAGTGAATTTAGTGTAATAGATTAGATTTAATTTTTATCCTAATGTTATGTCTTCAATTATCTTTTTCTGTCTAAACCCCTTGTTATGTATTTTTAATAAAACAATTAAATTTATCCACTTTAGGAGAAGAGGAGGCTGCAGCTGCTGGTGTTGCATTAAAGAATGCCAATTTTAAGTTTGACATTGCCCACACATCTGTGTTGACCCGAGCACAAAAGACATTGGCTGCAGCCCTTAAAGGTATTGGCCAAGAAGACATCCCCATTGAGAAGACCTGGCGTCTTAATGAGCGACATTACGGAGGTCTGACCGGACTGAACAAGGCTGAAACTGCAGCTAAATATGGAGAGGATCAGGTACAATGCTGGAATTTTAAAATTCTTAGCCTCATAAAGTTTTAGTAATTAATTACCACTGAAAAATCATGTTCCAATCCTTTAGGTCCTCTATATTGAACATAAAAGACAATTAGATAGGCATAACCTGTAAGATCCGAAAAGTTTGTAATCTGAAATGATGGGAAATCTGATTAATTCGACACTGCTGTCAATCGGAAGTAACCTTTAGGTCAGACTATTTGGATTTTGCACATTTTTATTTTGTACTTATGTTTCCTTTTTCCCTCGTATGATAAAAAACACCATACGTAATCACAACCGATTAGATCATTTATGGATTTATTAAATACATTAAGGATTCCCCAGATGTAAGTAGAATATGTAAATGTATGATTATCAACAGTGATGCTTGTTAATTGGAAATGTTGATTGTGAGTGTTTGATCCTTATGTGAGTAATTCTGAAAATATATTTCTCTAATCTCACAAAAGTCAGTGTAATTTTAAGCATGGTGTAATTGTGATAGAACGCCAAATTTCAGGAGGTGATTCCATACACCAGTAAAAAAATGTTGTTAGGAACATGTGGTCGGTTTCCATAAGGATATGCGGTTTTTTATACAGCCTTAAAGTTTTATTTCAGTTCAAATAAAATTTAAAGCCTTCCAAATTGTTCACGTTCAAATCCAAGAGTAAGAAGAATTTTATTTCAAAATGGGTCATATTGGTTCGTTTATATTGATTATAATTTTTCCTATTATTTAAGTAATAATAACTTGTTGTCAGTGAACATCAAGTGTGTATTGTAGGCTGTTACTTACCCATTATGAGATGGGAATTTAACTGGATTTTGTTCAGAACTTTGTCCAGAACAATAACTTAATTGCAAATTTAATCTAGAATTATTTATCTTCTAATGATAGTAAAAACTGTATTCAATTTCAATAAAATAACTGATTAAAAAACAGTTAATAATTGCTACATCTAACATTTAATACCAATTTGGTAAATGAGTTAGTTTATTATCAGAATTGTAATCAATAAGCCAAGGAGAATTAAAGATAGCCTATCTAATGTTATCTGTATACCATTAAAATATTACTTTGGGTTCAAGTACAAGTCTTACAAAAAGGAAACAAACAAGTAGTACTATATCACAAAATATAGTAATTAAGATTAAATATGCTGATGTTCAACGTCACAACAAAAAAATGCCATGAATTCCAAAAAAAAAAAACAAATTGCCATGAGTAATGTATGAATTCTAGGCTGTTTACTTTAAACCAAATACCCAAACATAATTTAAAGAATATATATATATATATATATATATATATATATATATATATATGTAGCCTTGATTGTAATAATTGTTTTATTAATTGTGTTAGTGCATGTTTTATATTACTATTCTTTTACAAAATAAAATTTACTAGACATAATTTCATCACCTTTTATTAATTTAGAATCTTCTAATAGCATTTTAGAATTTTTTATGGCAGTATGCGTGATGTGGTTAGGCTTAAAATTAGACACATGGAAATGATAGGAAATATATTCTTTTCTCTCCAAATTTGCCGGATATGTGAATAATTTTTATTAAATAATAATAACATATCTTTTCCCTAAAACTACAATACATTATTCAGTAGAATTTAGATTTGTATGACATAGTGTATATTTCCAATAAAACTGTTTTATTTATTAAATTAATACACATTATTCATGAATGTAAACATTATGATGTTACTCAGATGAAACTTAAAATATTGAACAAGGTCAGTTTGCTTTGCATAAAATCACAAGAGATAGAACCTCAGAATCTTTCTTTTACAACCCTTTCAGGTCTCCTTGAAATAACATATTTGTTATTTTCATTTGATAAATTTTAATTTTTTTTTATTTTGCAATATTTTTTTATAAAATAACAGAATTTTTAAAACAGTAATTTTCTTTTCTTTGAGAGATTTTTAAATTTTAGGAATATTGTTATAGGTGCAAATTTGGCGGCGGAGCTTACGATGTGCCACCGCCCGCCATGGAGAAGGATCACCAATACTATGATACCATAGTGAATGACCCGAGATACGCCCAGGGCCCACCCAAGGATCAGTTCCCCATGTTTGAGTCACTGAAGTTGACTATCGAGAGAACCTTGCCATACTGGAATGATGTCATCATTCCTCAACTTAAAGCGGGCAAAAAAAAAAATTCTCATTGCAGCCCATGGAAACAGTCTGCGTGGGATCGTCAAGCATTTAGACAGTATGTATAATTGGACTAGTGGCTTGTAATCAAATTCTTTTTTTCTCTTATGTATGTAAACATTTTTTCCTATTTCCTTGAAAGACCCTTATCTTTAATGTTTTTACTGGCTTTTTTGAGATCTTGTCAAAAATAAGAATAGTGCCGGAAGGTAAATAATTTTGACATTTTCTATTCAATTGGGTGTTGAACCTTTTGTTTGAACCTCTGTTCTCAACTATTAGTCTGGATCACAGCCTTCCTCTTTGTTCCAGTTATCTCTGTGCTAATGAATGAAATTGGCAAAAATCCAACTGATGAGAATTATCAGATGTCTTTATTTATTTTCTAATAAATAGTAATTGCAGTTTTTAAGACACCTGTACTAAATATTTTTCTTTATCAACATCTATTTATGACCAATGAATTGATAAATGCTTATGCTGTAGATTTTATGAGAATAATTTAGTTGAACCACTTCATTAATTTAATCCATTTTATATTTTCTCTCAAAGTTCTGACAGGCAAGCTTTTTCTTATAGCTTTGACACCTGGACTGTTTATAACCAGGATGATGACAAAATCAGATTGATAGCTTCGACATACAATTTTACTGTTTTTATAGCAATACTAAACCAATAACAGTTCAAAACCCTTATAACATTCATATTTTGAATAGTAAAGATATATGTTAGTAAAATGTCTATGACTCAGAATTGTTAGTTGGCATAAGTCTTTGTTCGCACAAAAATGCAGTGGAGCTGTGTAATTTTCAAAATTTGTTTGTATTATTATTATAACTCAATGCCAGTAAATAATAGAGTTTCTCTTTTATTTTTAACATTCTTACCACAGTCTGCACAATGGACAGACAAGAACATTTCCCCAGCTCTAGATATTTTAATGGTATTGCTGATGAATTGTTTTGTCTTGCCAAAACTGTAGGGATATTAAAGTTATGAGAAACCCGCCTTTTACCTAATTTGTAGAGTATTTATTAGTAAGAATTGTAATAAAACTACATAGACACCATTAACTCAGTTTCACCTCATGTGACTAACTTGATAAAATTCCTGATGTACTGCAAAGATAAGTTCAAGTATACAGTAACTTAGGTGTGAACCGTGCCCATTTAGTAGCACACATTCAATTGGGTGGGTGGCGCTCAATCCTGTTAATTTTGGGATCTCTCATTCATTTTTTAATGTTTATTTATTAAAAAAGAATTTAATTCATAATTTGTAATTTTACGTTAATTTTTCAGATATGTCAGAAGAAGCCATTATGGGCCTTAACCTTCCAAACTGGAATTCCATTTGTGTACGAGTTGGATGAAAATTTCAAACCAGTTGTTTTCCATGAAATTCCTTGGAGATGAAGAGACTGTAAAGAAGGCTATGGAGGCTGTTGCTGCTCAAGGAAAAGCCAAGTGAACAAGGCGCCAATCATTGCCATATTTTGCCCTGAAAACGTTAATAAAATGTTAATATTATTACTCCTCCATTAAAATTATTTATTTAAATTTGTTTTAGGTCAATGTAAAATTAACTTTAATTGGTTTTGTACCCAAAGATATATTGTCTAATATCAAATTGTTATCTTGTTTTAGAATTTAATATGCGATAGTAAGTAGGTAAATTACTACCTGTTGAGGTAAAGTTTTTTTTTTTTTTTAATACATGACAGGTTTGTGTGGATCCATTGTTATTATTTATTGTGTCTGAGTGTATATTGTATTTTGTTATGAAATGACCTTGACATGTCAGTAAACTGTAGCTAAGAGGTGTTCCAGTAACATTAACAATAATATCATTTCACAAATAAAGTGCTAAACTTAGTACAAATAGAAGTTTTTGGTTTCATTGCTTAAATTATTATTCCATTTCCACAGCTGCCAGCACAGAAAAGACAAATCACAGAAGTTTTAATAAAACACTGTTCATATCTAATGGTGAAAACTAGAAATGATCATTGACAGGACATTGTAATCATTAGCGAATTCCATTACTGGTACTTGTTATTAACCTTGGTGAAAAATCGTTTACAAAACTAAAATTTTTTATGTTGTGCATATAAATTTGTTTCTAAAAATATAGACTTAGTTTGTTGCAATTATTCAGAAATTATATTTTTTAAACTATATTTACTTAATATAGTGATTGAATGATATTGTATACTTATAATAATTTTGAATGCCTGGTCTCTTGAAATCTTGTTAGATATCAAAATTCAACTAGTATGGCTTTATTAAATATATAAATGCTTCAACAAATCTATCATTTATCAGAACAAAAGTGATATTTTTTTTGTGAACTCAAGGTTTTGATACAATTATCTTCTGATGGATATTCCACATCATCTAATGTATTTAAGTTTATGTCAAAAAATCAGGTTGCTGCACAATCATGTTGAAAATACATGGCCCTTTTACACACACAGAATCAGAATAAACAACACTTTTTTCAACTTGTTATTTATTACTATAATTGAATAATGAAGTAAACCTGAAAATATACTATAATTTATGATGAATCGAATATTTTGCCTGTTTTCAATAAATCCGTTCTTTCTTCTGAACCTGTAGGTGAATTTTGTCACACTCAGGATTTTGTGTTGAAAGGTGATTTTGAAGATAGAGGCTTACTTTAGCTTTGCATGCCAGGTATTCTGTGGGTTCATTTGATTTGATTGATTCACCTGGAAATATATAGCAGCTACCATTGAGAAAGCTTTCTGTGGATTCGCTTTTAGTTTGTTATCATATGGAAAATTTTACAACCCTTTTATTTGGAAGTGTGTTCACCCCAGTTCACCCCACAAGAGGAGGTTTAGTGTCCTTACTCAAAGGGCATCCAGAACATATATCAAAGCTGTACAGTAGTCCAATTTATAAAAAATCTTGGTAAGCCCAAGGTCTTGTCATCTTTATCACTCTAGGTCAGCTTCCTTCATACTTTTCATTTCAACTAGGATGTTAAATGATTAGTTTCAGATTTAAAACATAACGACGACTCAGAGTTTCTCAGTTCCACAAAACACTGATACTGGGTTTTGTTGAAAAGTCTAGATTCACCAAGTAATTTAGTACAATAAATGTAGTATTTATTTCTTAACCTGGCAAGAAATAGGGTATATTTTGAACCATCATTTTGAGACTTTTGTCTTGAGTAGGTGAAATATTTCACACTACCATATTATATTTATAAAAAAAGGTGTTAATCGTATATAGTTCTCAAACTTGCTCAACTTTATTTTCACTGATTTCATACATAATTAAGTTATGAAATAGAAGATTATTAATAATAGATATGATTTCTGAAAATATTATTACAATCATAGAGCAAAATAGAAGTTATTTAAATCTTGCAAGAATATTGGTGGATTTTGGGTTTAGAATTTGATTTGTATTATTCTTTCCCAGGGCTGGATTTATCCATGGTCTGAAAGGGCTATAATAGCCCAGAGTAGCAAATTATGTGGGAGAAATATAGAGAAAACATATATTTAAAAATATTTACAAACTAAAACAAATCAATTTCAAAAGAAAGTTTTTAATTTCTTTTGGTTCAACAAAAGCTGTTACAACATAGTGGAATAATAGGCCGAAAAGGAACGTACTACTAGTATTATTGCTAGAATTTGAATCAAAACTCAGTTTAAAGAACAAGATATTATTATATAAAACTATCCTAAAACCTGTGCCCCATATGGTGTGCAGTTATGGGGCACAGCAAGCAACTCAAATCTGGAGATACTTCAACAGTATCAATCAAAATAAGAAAAAAATGCAAAAGCGCTATGGTATGTATCAAATAAAACGTTACATCAAGATTTGAACACTTCACCAATCTCGATTTTGCCAGCTATTGCCAAAGTTTTTGAGGACCTCTTTCTTGACCGTTTAAAGCATAAACTGGCTGGCTTAATCTGCCCACAGCAAGCATGGTTTCATGAGTGGGAGGTCTACTGTGTCGAACTTAACGTTATTTCAGTCCAAAATACATGAGGCCTTCACCGTCAATAATCAGTTAGATGCCATATATCTGGATTTCTCCAAGGCTTTCGACACGGTAGACCACACACTACTTTTGAGAAAATTGCTTGATCAAGGATTTGGAAGCACGGAAATTAAGTGGCTGACAAGCTACCTCTCAAACCGGCGTTCATTTCATCAAGTTTGCTTCGGCCACTTCATCAGAATTCATTTCATACTCTGGAGTTCCCCAAGGATCGCTGTTGGGACCCTACCTCTTTTCACTCTTCATAAATGACCTTCCTGAAGCTCTACAATGCGACTCACTTCTGTTTGCTGATGATGTGAAACTGTTTTCCATCGTATCCACTGAAGAGGACTGCCTACGAATCCAGGAAGATCTTTGTGCGATCGACCGCTGGTGCGAAGAGAACAAAATGAAACTCAACACTAAGAAATGCCAAGTGATGACCTTCCATCGGAATCTCTCCCCCGTTGTCCATGAGTACAATATACGCAGTGAGCCCTTAACTCGTGTACTGCAGGTAAAAGATCTAGGTATTACATTAGTACCTTCACTGAATCCTGAGTTGCATGTGCGAAACATTTGCAGCAGAGCAAAACAAAATGCTTGGATTTGTCTCCCGCTTCTCAAAAGGCTTAAGGGACACGGCTTTAAAAACTTTGTATTGTGCTTTGGTACGCCAAATCCTTGAATATGGCTCTCCAGTGTGGAACCCCCACCAGAAGTTTCTCATAGATGAACTAGAGACTATTCAAAGAAGATTTTATTCGAATAGTGGGTGGTCAGAAGTGGCCTTCTCTATCGTCAGGTTCCCATCGGGGAAGTGTCTCGTGATCTGGGACTCCTGACTCTTGCGGATCGCAGATTCTCCGCTGACGTTGTACTGCTGTCAAAGATCCTTAACGGCAAGATCGACTGTCCCCGATATGCTGAGCCAGATCCTCTTCAGGGACCCCTTCAGCCACTCGTCTCCAGAGACCTGTTCGCTAGGCAAGCAACATCGCACCAACTACGCAGCAAAACGATACGATGTACCGACTTCAGAGTTCTGGTAATAGCGTCGGCCGACATCGTTGACTTTTTTTGTGGACAGTATACCAGTGCTCAAGAGGAAGATCGCCGGTCTGCATGAGTTATCTGCCTAGGAGTTGCACAATGAGGGAAGACACTCGTTCTTACACTTTACCTGTACGTCCTCTCATTGCTGTTATTTTATATATTATGTCTTTGTTAATTCTGGTCTATTCTTGTTTATTCATGGTTTTATTCTCATTGTTTCGTGCTAATTTATTGCTGTTATTGTTCGTTGTTTTCCATAGTTCAAATCACGGTACACTAATAATTAATTACGTTATTGTCATTCATAGTTTATAAACCGTTTCGTCACTTAAATAGTTTATTAATCGTTATTGCTCTATTTTGTCACTGTGGTTGTTTACTTTCATTGTTTAATTATTGATTCAAAACTGTTAAAAATGGAGATGTCCGTTGGAAATGTAAAATAAAGTAAAAATTACCAAATTTAGTTGCAATCATCTTTCAAGATTAAAAGATCATCCAAAACCGCCTTGCGGTAAATCTACGTGATATTTATAAAAAATGTGTACAGATTACACCGAACTGCTATCTTGGAACTACCTTTTAAGTTCTTGAATTAATTATGTTAGTGTTAACAATGGTTAACATCTAACTCAATTTTAATTTGTAATAATTTTTTCAGTAAATAATATTTACTTATTGTTCTTCTCACATTAAACAGATTGTAAATAAAATAGCATTAAAAAAGTTTCTATCAAAACTGTAGTTACATAAACTCTACTATTTAATTATTTATTTGCAACGGAAATGCCATTTGAAAATTTAGTAATACAAAGGATGTGATCAAATTAAAAAATCATAGATAATTAAACATATAGATGTAGCATAAACTATAATTGGATATGTTTACACTATAAACAGAATAAAAGATTATGCAATAATATAAAGTAATAATAAATAGATGTACACTGTAGACA
>NW_025784196.1:0-25869 GCF_021130785.1 Homalodisca vitripennis
TCCATGAACGGGTCTACGTTACAATTCTTCGAGAAACAAAGCTACTGAATTTTATACACGCCTGCTCCAATTATGTACTACATCTGAAATATAATACTCCAATAAGTTCTTTTTGGAAATCAAACACTACGTTTTTGTTGACCTGGTCATTATGCCAATATTTCAAAATCTGTAATAGAACTTTTTTCGAACATCGATTCAGGGCAGAAGTATTCCTTGGTTGGGATGGGGCCTACATAGTTTTGGTTATGCCAGAGTGTTAAACAAGTGAGGGAAGTAACCCCTCTTCTTCTCAGGGGGTAGATCAAAGGCTTTGTTGAGTGCTGAGAGGGCCATGGGGAAATAGTTCAGTGAGTCCGATAAATTCTCACGTTGTCCAATTCCATGAAAATGGAACTATTTGTGACACGCATAATTAGCTCTGGAGTGAATTTTTGTCTGTTCCAGTACGTACTTTAAAATGAAATGATAATCCAAAGCCTGGGCCGTTATGAGCCATTACACAAACGTTTTTGAATTTTTTATCTAACATCCATCACATAATCCATGAATTTAACTACAGGATCTTGACTGTAAGACTCGAAGTACGGGTATTACAATGTTCACAATTTCCACCACCGATACATTTGGAAACAGAATTGTTGCGAGACACATAATTTTACTTTATGAACCCGTTTATCGTCCAATGTTCTCGTCCTGTCTTGTTTCCAGATCGAAAAAGATGATCAGAAAAGATGCTTCTGGTTTTGGGCTATCGCCTGTGTCGACTCGCATGTAACACTCGGTGGTTTGGGGCCTTGAAATCATTACAGATATTTACAAAACGCCACTGGCGCGGCCCCCCCGCACACTGAGGTTTTCGAATTTACGCTGTTTCGAGAAATACGAGTCTTTGACATTGGATTTTGGCATTTATTAACAATTTAACACAAACCGTTTCACCGTCCTCCCAGCCCTGGTGAGGGGGCGCGGGGGGCGGCCGGGGTGACCGCGAAACATATTTGGATTTTTTAGAGTTATGTTACAAATTTGTGGGCAAGAGCCTAGTTCCTCACATGCACCTCTTTACAGGGCGGAGAAACACATGTCTGTACACGCAGGACAGATGTGTTGGGAGCATCTGTGAAAACCTCTGTGGTCGTAAGGGACCTATGGCATACAGGGGGCCTCACAAAGTTAGAAATGGCAAGAATAAGGCTGCAGTCCAGACTAGTGATTATATCATTGTAGTGACACAACCTATGGTACAGTAAGTTAAATTTTTATACAGAGCACTTGTGCATTATTACATGGGGTAATAAAATACATCGTCGCCTACCCTTACTGTTATAGTTGTAAATCTGTAATATTATATTTTTTGAGGTGAGTCTTGAAATTTTGAAAGTTCGTGGACCGCCCGCTCCCGGAGAGGTGTTCAGAAATATTGGACCCCGACTTTAGTCATTCAGTTTTTGCGGCTCTCATCAAGAAGTTTGTCGCTTACACCTTGTCCATGCCTTACTGCTTTGAACTGAGGATCGTTTTTTGGCCAAGTAAAGCTTGTTGCTAACCACTATAGCTCGGGGCAGATGTTGCACACAGATTGTCCACATTTTTTCGTATCGATACCAATGACACCTGTTCGTGCTTTAAAACATTCCTTCGTGAAAAATTATTGTACAAAGAGCCAGGTCTTCTGGGAACCACCACTACCAACAGAGGAGATAGAATTTTGACACGCGTACATTCCGACTTTTGAACGTATCGGTAGAACTTTTCAAAACAGACAGAGTCACGCGTTTACTTTGAAATTATCCCCCCGAAAAATTTCAAAAAGGAATATCGTCTTTGAAGAACCTGATCAGCTGGTCGACAATAGCCACGTAGCCCGGATCTTTAACTTTTATAAAAAAATTTTAGGACTATGAAGTGTAAAATCCGAGGTTAGTCCGAATCCAGTGCACAATTTGCTTTTCCATTTCAATATGTTACAATTTATAGAAAAATCCTGCCCTTAGCCAATCGATTTCCATTAATGTATTTTTCCAGGGACGGGATTTGAATTTTAAAGTGTGGTTCTTAGTACCAGTAATACCCATATAATTTTTTTATGTAAGTCTCGTTTTTTAACCTAGCGTTTTTTTTTTTAATACAGGATCCAACTCCATATCCATATATATCAGGTATCAGAATCTAACTTTCAATATTTTTCGTAAGACATGTTTAAAACTAAGGATATATAATGGTATTATAGAAACGATATTACGTTAGAAAATCAAACTAAATTGACTAATATAAACGTAACTGCTACTAAGGACGATAATTTCTATTTAGATTAAAGAAAAATAGTTTACAAGAATAAGTATTAGACGGTAATTGAAATACAGTATTAGTAAAAGTAAAAATATTTTTAACGTCGTATTAGATTGAATTATTTTTAACTCGAGTAAATATATTCAAAAGATCGTAATTGTTTAAATAATTTGTGTAAAACTCAGAGCGACACACGTCCCTATCTGCTCCGTGACCTCCCGCACGGAGTCTGACGGGGGAGAGAGAGGAAGGAGTGTTTGCCGGCCGTCTGCATTATCAGAGTTTCGCACCAATCAGGAGCGCTTTAGATACTATTTACAATCCCAATCAAGGACGCGCTTAAATTCCATCCAGTGGGGAAGCGCGGAATTTTCCTTGTTTCAGAAAAAGCTTGGCTAAACTCAGGTCTCTAATTTATGTTACAGACTTCCTCTGATGACGAGGACTTCAACCCCACCACATATTGCTATCTGTGTGGCGGGAGTGAAGAGTGCCAAATGTGGATAGTTTTTTATAGAAATAGTATAATTAAAATTTAGTTTTTGTTACCGCAAAAAATTGTTTTATTTTAAACTCCTGGAACCCCTATAGCTCCAGAGCTCTAAATCATCACACAATAAGTACGATTCGTCTTTATTTCTCTTGTTTAGTTTACTTTCCCGCCCTTTTTACAATATTGAGGTATATGTTCCCCCCTGTTCCCAAATGCCAATTAGTCACAATTGAGGTTATGTACTCTACTACTGTATCCCACGCCCCCCCCAAATTTCACAATTGAGGAGTTATGTTCTACTAGTTCCCGCCAACTGGGCGCAGCCAATATTGAATATCGCGGGAAACCAAGAAAGTGAGGTTAGGTTACCCCTGTTCCCGCCAACGTAGGCGCAGCCCATAACTTGGAAATTCCCTCCGTCCCGACTCGTTTCTCCCACAACACCCGGACCCAACAAATACACCGATTTTAAAAACCGAAAAACACCGAATTTTTCCCAAACAATCAACACACGCCAACAGATCACCCCGATTTTTACAGAAAAAACACCGATTTTGCACACCAAAACAAGAATCACACCCCAAAACACTAGGATAAGAGTGGTGAAGCAGGTGGAATTTCTCTGTTCCCGCCCCCGCACATGAGGGAATTTCTCACCACAAAACCACTATTTTTTGATCACGTGATACACATGGGCGCCGCCATCTTTGGAATCCACGTTGACCCCCCGTCTTCCGACCAATCAGAGCGCGGGGCTCGATGCGGGCGAGGTCTACTGACTTTAAATAGTTCGTAAAGCTATCCAGAGTATAAACTGCAAATTTTGCTTAAGCCAACCATCTTTTCAAATGGACTATAATCACAAAACTATCAACTTCAAATTTAAAAACTTTAAACCTTTAAAACTGTAATTGGTGTATTTATTTTATTTTAAAACTCTTCCGGCCTTGGTGTTTCGATAATTCGTTATCGAAAATGAGTTCCATTTCTTGTCATGGTCAGTAATTAAAATGTATAGCAAATTTTGCCGAGGAATTAAGAGTAACACCTAATTTGTTTTTGGATAGGGAAAAGTCCATTAATAACAAAATAAAATTAACGTAAAATAAATAACCATGAATAGCCGGAAACTCATCTAATAAGAAATCAATATAATCGTATCACCAAGATACCTGGACAGAATGTAATTGAAAGTAAAAAAAAATTACCGAACAGACTATGCTTAAACCTTTTAACCTCCTGGGACCAGTAGTAGCTATTAAATTTCAATTATTCAAGAAACTTTTGTAACAATTGGTATCGCAAAAAAACGGACGGGACAACAAATACAATTATATGAATTCCTTGTTAATGAGTACATATTTGTTACAATGGGCATGAATTTCCAGTTTTCATTTTATGGCAATTGAATAATTATATGTACCGTTACCTCAAGAGAATTTTACTAAATAAAACTATGAAAGTGTACCAATTTACAACTTTTTTACCAAATTACAATGGTTTTAATTGGATGAAATCTCGTTCCTGATTAAAATTATGTACACAGTAATACTATTTTTAAACTTACATTATTTGAAAATTTTTCCTAAATCAGATATTATTCATCAGCTGAACCGTAATGACAGTTTGTGTGATGATTATGTTTTTCCTGACTGAACAAAATATTTTCTCTAGATGTACCTACCAATAGTAGCAAAGTCATCTTCCGCAAAATATTCCATTTCAAGGTGGATCATGTTTTTTAAGCACAACATATATTTCAAACAATTATATCACATTAACATCCATTACTTATTTAGATGAACACTAATATGTGCAAACCATGCAGAAACAAAGAAGTGAGTGATGGTGGCCAGCGTAGTGTACCGGATAATCAATAAACCATTTTCATTTTATATGTTACAGAAACAATCCCCACACAAAGGACAAAAATAACAGCTGTGCCTCACCAACGTGCCCACATCAGTAAACTTGGTAGACCGTGGGCCATTTTATTACCCATTTTAATCACTTTTTTAATTTTATTGTGTTTTTTTTTAATGTAAAACCGCATTTAACGATAGAGCAACCTAAATACTTGTCAACTGTAGTTGAGGTTTTGCACCTAAATACCCCCAATACTAAGCAACGTTTTAAAGATATCTTACCTTATTTTCTAGAACACCATCTTTCCTGGAGAAGCAATCTATAATTTCTTTTTATATCACAAAATTTGATTTTTTTGCTAGTACATAGGGCAAACAATTAAAATTTTTGTCGCTCTATCAATTTAATTCTAATACAGAAAGAGTTACATTGTGTCGAAAATTTTGATTTACTTTTAGTACGGAATTTCTTTATCTTGTGTGTTTATTAGGGATTTCGATGGAGGCGCCGATTATTGAGAACTTTGGTATGCGTGGTAAAGTGTACAAATCTCTTAATATAATGGAAATATCTTAAAATATTTGCCCGTTAAGGCAAGGAACAGATGTAGACGTGTGGTACGATGATGTCTGCTCAAATGGACTGATTTGTTCCACCTCGTCGCAGAATTATCTCTCGCTTGAACAATCTTCTCACTCTGTGTTATTGGCTGTCCTTTAGTTTTATTTTCTTTGCCAGATTCAGCATTCTTTTGAATTTCTTTTCCGTATATCATTTTCCGAGCATTCTAACATTTTTGGTGGATATTTTAACTGTCTACACTATTTGGAATTAAATGTATTTAAGATATTATTTAGGGTAGTTAATAATTAAATTTTACTACAACATAGACTAAGATTTTAGTCTAAATTTTATACATTTTTCTTTATGGCTATGGAAGTTAATCGAATTTTTTGAAGATTGCCTTTATTCATTTTTACATAAATCCAGCGACATTTCAATATCTGCAATCTTATATCATCCTCAGATGAATGTCTAATCTAACGCATAACTACAATATAAGCTAAAATTAACAATCTAAGTCTTGTGCTATATAAAACCTTTACCATCTGTGTAAATGATAATGTATAAACCAATCAAAAGTCTCTTAGCTCTTTCAAGGATCTATCCTTCCCTCCAAGAAATACGAAGCGGTGTAAATATAGTGCAAACACTCTCTCAAACGCACTGATAAACCGTGTATCAACTTCTGTTGTTTACAGACATGAAGTTTTACTAGATATCCAACAGCTTTCAAACTTGTCCTGCAGTATATATAAGTTGGCACGTAAAAGCAATGAAAGAGCAGTTTTGATAACTACTCTTTGTAATAGAGTAAGTATACAAAAACATTAAAAAATGTCTATGAAAATATATTGACAATTTATGCTCTTTATAAATTAACGCATTACAAGTCCGATTTAACTCAGAAATATTTTTTCGAAGGTACTTTTTTAAATTCATAAGACATCATGTTTCTTTAGGTAGGATAAGTTCTATGGAAAACGAATTATACTGGAGCTAGCCTAAACAGTCTTTATTTTATTAAAAACTACTTGGTGAATTTTGTTACGTTAGTTAGAGATAAATATACGCATTCATTAATTTAACTTGTACTTACAGTATTAGGAAAAGTTATTTATACTGGAAACATTGAAACTCAACATAAAAAAATATATTACGTAATATAAAGGGTTATTATTCATAAATTCCACTAAACTAGGCCTCTTTTTCTTAACAATATTTAAGATTGTTTATTCCGCACAGAAAATTGAGCAGTTTAAAAGGTCATACAAGCCTAACATCTAAACAGAAATCCAAGTTAATTGAATGAGCCGATAATAAATAACACCCATCGGGCAATACAAGCCGTATAAAACGGTAAGACGTGAACACAGTTGTCATACCTGACTGGCTTTCCCAGTAACTGCCCAACTGGGTTTTTTATTTTCTTCTCTGTTTAGTAATAAACGTAACTGAGGAAACCTGTTACACTTAAATGGTCTAGTTACATTCTCATTTTATAATACAAGAATCCCTAATTTTTTGTGTTAATTACCAACTAAGATAGCAAAATTTGTAGTTGAAGTAAAAAATTACATACAGGGAAGCACGGAAATAGATAAAACTATATAGTCACAGAAAATTAATTTATATATTTATTAATATATTTTTGACAATGTTTATACAATATAGTTACCAGAGGCAGAAGGTTAGATACAAGCCCAACTCGTATCAAGAGACTTTTCAGTTATTTTATATTTAAACTTCCTTAGAAATAAACGTTTCGGTACAATAATTTCTAATATTCAATTGTAAAATGGTCAATATATGACAGTGTATAGTAATTTCCAAAGGAGACATAAAGGCCGATGTCTCACGTCTATAGTACGTATTTCACTATCCCTGGAATAAACAGTGAAAGAGTACAATTTGAATTTGTATTATTGTGCCTGCAAGTAGAAGCAAATGTTTTAATATTCTCACCAGTTTTAATAGTAGTAAAGCACATAAAATAAACACTCTTTACTATAAAATGCCTCTCCTTGGATTTGCAGTCATCAAAATTAATTTAAGTCTTTCTATATAAGTTTCAGTTATAAACATTAACAGTATACAGAAATAGGACAGTAATTGAGAAAGTAAACATTTTATTCTGTAAACTATGTTATAATATTTTCTTTTTCAAGGCATAGACACACACACACACACACACACACACACACACATACATCCTTCTATATATATAAACAATTCGATACATATGGACGTTTCACTATATATATATATATATATATATATATATTTCACGTACACGTCTTTGGTAAGTTATTTAATTTAATTTTTACATTTAACTCTTCCCACTAATATCATAAATGCAAAAGTTTGAATGTTTGGATATTTAGATGTTTCGAGGTTTGTCCTCGAATCACGCTGAAACTTCTATATCACTGAATTAACATTTAGAGATGCTTTTTAACCAACCATAACACATTCATTTCACCAAATAAAGTTGAATTCAAATTGAAAAACTAGTTTTGTTTACATTAGAAATGTTATGATAAGATAATTATAATATTTATGATACATAATCGAAAGTTAACTGACCCTAAACAGCTGTTGGCACTTTCAGATGGAGTTCATCAGTGGCAGAAACGTATGTTTTACATTTAAATTTTAGAAAAACTTATAAATAAAAATAATTCGAGCTGGACCAAATTCGGTTAATTCTATTTTGTAAATGTCCATTGAAATCCGAGGAAGGTTTTTAATGAAGAAAAAGTTAAGAAAAGTTACCGTGCTTGATCGGTAGTGTAATGCAGATAGTTTTTTTTTTTTTTTTTTTTTTTTTTTTTTTTTGAGGGAGAGGCAGGAAAAATGCAATTACGCACACAGGTGGCCAGCCTGTAGTGTGGGACTCCCCTAAAAAAAACGGGTTTACCCACTAAAAAAAACCCTCCTCTACTCTTTTGGATTCTAACCTGGGATTGTTTATCACATTACTTTCAGGCTAGGCCTAAATTTGGCTTAAGCCCGTGGGGCTCGCTCCTTATCCAGCCGCTCGGTCAAGGGATCTGGGCCACTTCGCGGTCCAGATCGGGTTTCTTTTCCAGGAGGATGCCCCGGACGAACTGTGACAAACAATCCCAGTTCCCCTCATCCTCCATTATCTTTTCGCAGACCGTATCCACCGAAAAAACCCCGAGTTTTCTTGTGGCCTCCAGGCGGGGCCTTTCCCAACGCGGACAGCGGAAGAAGGTGTGTTCCGCGTCGTCGGGAACGCCCGGGCAGTAGATGCAATCCGGTGAATCGGTCTTGCCCATCCGGTTCAGGTACGACTTGAAATAGCCGTGACCTGTCAGGAACTGCGTGAGGTAGTAATCCACCTCGCCATGCCGCCTTTTCGACCCATGGTTGAACCTGCTCGATGAGTCGCGCAGTCCATCGTCCTCGGGTTTCGTGCTCCCAGCTGTGTTGCCACTGCTGGAAGGTTCGGGCACGCTCTTCGGATCTTGCTGCGTCCTTGCCGATCTCGCCTTGTCTCTGATAAATCGCCTTCCTCTCCCCTGCCAAGAGCTTGACAGGGATGACTCCGGCAACCACCAGGACGGCAGGCTCGGATACTGTCCGATAGGCGGAACACACCCGGAGCGCAGCTTGACGCTGAACCCGGGCGAGTCGCAACCTATAACATTCCTTGGTAAGAGCGTCTGCCCACACCTCTGCCCCATAAAGGAGTACGGACTGGACTGCGGACATCAATAACCGTCTTTTGCTGGACCGAGGACCCCCAACATTGGCCATCAGCTTACTAAGATAAGAGACCACCTTAGCAGCCTTGTCCGCCGAACGGAAGATCTGGTCTCTCCAGCTAAACTTATTGTCCACCATGACTCCGAGGTACTTGGCGGCACGCGTTGACTGGACCACTTCCCTTCCCACTCGCAGCGGGACGACGTTGTCAATTCTTTTCTTTGTGAGAATCACGATCTCCGTCTTGCTCAGAGCAAGCGAAAGACCGTGATCGGACATCCAGGCGTTGACCACTCGCATGACCTGGTTCAACTTTAGCTGGGCCAGCTCAACGTTGCGTGCGGCGATGAGAGCCGCAACGTCATCGGCGTACCCAACCAAGACGGTTTCCTCTGGCATCTCGGATCTCAGGAGGCTGTCATAAGCGATATTCCAGAGATCCGGGCCGAGTATTGAACCCTGCGCGGCACCAGAGGTGACTTCCACCGTCCGCGCTCCGTCTCGAGTGTCATATATCAGACGCCTAGAACGGAGGTAGTCCTCGATGAGCCGCAACAGATACGTTGGAATTCGGAAGGTGTAATGCAGATAGTAAAATAAGACATTAATATAACGATGTTACTCGAGAGGCAAATTAAAATCATCTAATGCATTAAATACTATAAAGTATTATAAAAATGTTATAAAACTAACCTTCATGAACAAAGATATGAATATTTTCACATAAGTTACTTTAAACTGGTGGACTTCCATGACATTATGATATTACATTTTAACGATGGCGAATGGAAAAACAGAGAAATGAATACTAACATGTATCAACGATTCATTCTTTCCCTGGCTATAGTCCAAAAACAAGTGTAACGCAAAACTTATTATTAATTATTAACAATTATTTTGGAATGTTTCAAAACCGGATTTCCCTTCTATACCGAAAGTACATAGTAAGTAGGTAACACTTCCCCCTAGGTCGTAATAGGCTTTTCAGTCCTAGCGTACTTAACTATGCCAACACGATTTTGACCAAAATAGATTTCCTAGAACTATATAATCGAACGTATATAGTATTTTTATCGATTCAATATGACAAGCTAACCTGTGACATAGTAGGGTAAATGAATTTAAACGGTCTTAGTAGGCACTTTTTAACCGAAGTAGGCATTTCGGTCCTACGTAAGTATATATATATATATATTCTTTCTTCGTTACAACAACAAGGCAAACTCTACTATGGTACTGGAAATATCTTAAACCTGAAATATATGACAAAGACTGGAAAATATACGCTTTTTGACCGAAGTAATTTTTCCAAGACCTGTGTGCTCCGAGATGTGTGTGTTTTCTTGATCGGGATGACAAGGCAGATTCAGCTGTGACGTTATGTATATAATTAATTAAGAACCAGAAATGCTCCTACACGTGCCAAACATGATACTGTATAATAATTTAGTTAAACCCTGATACTATTTACCTTGAACTTAAATAATATCTATCTGATGTATGCCTACTTACGTTTTAAAATTTTTATAGGACTCCCATCATATTACATTATAATTGCTTTTTACTAAGTAATATAAGGATTTCGGTACTAAACACGAAGCCGCGGGTAACAGCTAGTTTGTACATAACGCCTAATAACTGTCACTTCAAGAATAAAAGTGTACATAAAAGTTAATAAAGTACAACTGTAATTTCTCAACATGAGGAAGCATGAAGATTAAGTTTTAAATCCAGTTTAATATGAAATTCAAGAAAAACAGTTGAACAAGAAAATTTTGATTAAACTTCGTAGAAGACATTGATGGTTTTTTAAATTTCAAAGTAAAGCAAGTGACATACTAATAGTTTTTAAATATTTTTGCATGAAATAAAGAATATAGTAATACTCAGTTTATATTCCCTCTGCCTTTAAGTGAAAACTGTTAGCACGACGTTTACGTTTATTGAGAATTCAAAGGTAATATAAATATCAGATTCCTCACGTTTTATATATTGATTATCTGCATTTATTAATATGGAATAAACTCTATTAAGAAATCAATTGTTTGAACAAATTTAATAGTATGAAATAAAAATCACCCCCTTAATGACACGTAGTAAAAAACACTATCATATGAGTAGAATTTATTCTTGACTGAGTGGAGGTGAAGTTCCCTGCAACAATTAAAATTTTACAGTTGCAATTTTACTAAAGATATCATTCACATAGTTAGATTATATGTATTAGTATTTTACATACTAAAATGTCATGATTGTACTCAGTTTGCTTAAAAATCTATTCTTTCTACGATATTATCGTCGTTGCTTTCATTTTTATTCCATAACCAATGTAAAAAATATTCGATAACTCCAAGGCAAATCCATTGGATGACATGCACTATAAATCGACCTCATCTTTGCCTGTATAGAAATTAAGACGTGTGTCCCCCTGTTCCCCGACATTAATATTTTTTATGTTAAAGTTATATCATATTTTTGTACCATTTTTGTACCTTTTTGTAATACCAATAAATAATTTTGTACCACAATAGTTTATTAATAAAGTACTATGTATAAACCGGGGAACAGGTGGACACTTGCCACCCGACATCAATATTTTTTAATGTTTAAAGTTACATCATATTTTTGTACCATTTTTTGTACCGTTTTGTAACATCAACTAACAATTATGTACCACACTCCATTTTATTAATAAAAATACAATACATAACCGGGGAATAGGTAAACACTTGCACCCGACATTAACCCGCGGGAACTCGCGCTATTAGGTTGAACCTAACATTTTTAGTTGTTGTTAAAGAAATATTTTAATGTTCGTTGTATGGGCCTCAGGTTATAAATATGCTATCTAGAGTATATTCGTCAGTTTTCCCCTTTTTTCAAGAATCTATAATGAGGGAGGGGAGTGGCAGGTGTGAGGAATGTCTGGGCCCTCGCCTTTGTTAGTTTGGCCCTAACTATGCGAGCGACCCCGTCAGTGTCTGTGTTAAGTCGACCCTAACGGCGCGAGTGATCACGGAACATTCCATTCTAGTTTTATTATTGACTGTGGTTTTAGTGTTTGGTTGTGTTGGGTTTTCACTCGTAAGCTCCATTTCTCATTAGTTTAGTGATGGAGAGAACAAATGACAACGAAACTCGGCGCTGGCTTGAAAGAACATGATGTAAGTGAGGGTAATATGTCTTTTCAAGGACATTTATCATATACCGATAATGAGAGTGAACACCGATAATACCGATAAATTGATGACGTGCACACAGAACAGTCTGATGACGATAGCCCCTTGTTATGACACCGTTGATGAACAAATAAATATTGTACAATCAATTTCTGTAGATGTAAAACACTGTGCAATCAGGGCCTTCTACACAAAAAGGTTCTAAACGGCCCATTAAGCGGTTTCTGCACTTTACACATCTAAATACGGAGTTACTAACTGGGATGTTCACAAGCTACAAATAACGAAAAGGGCAAGACTAAATATTTTAAAGAAACTCCCTTCTGTTAATCGGTCATTTAGAGAATTGAACCACCCAGTTGATTGTTGGAAGATATTATTTTTCCCTAACGACATGATATCAGACATTGTACGTTTATACAAACCAGCAGTTACAAGAAATGTGTTCAAATTACACAAGAGCGCTATGCTGCAACGACACTGATTTAGTAGAGTTTCAAGCATTTATTGGGCTCTTATATCTTATATGAGTGAAAAAGCTAACGACTTGAACACTTATAAACTTTGGTCCAATGGTGGAACGGAACCTGAGATCTATGCAGCAACTATTTCCAAGAGACGGTTATTACAGGCTATTAGATTTGACGACAAACTTACACGATCTCAAAGAAAGAAAGTTGACAATGCAGCTCCAATACGTGAGGTCTTTCAACGGTTTGTAAGTTTGTGTAAGCAAAGTTATAATATGGGAGAATTAGTAACTCTCGATGAAATGTTGGAAGGTTTTCGTGGCCGGTGTAAATTTCGTCAGTATATACCGAATAAGCTGGCGAGATATGGCCTTAAAATCTACGCACTTGTAGATGCAAAAACATTTTTTACTTCTAACATGGAACTCTATGGTGGAAAGCAACCCCCAGGTTCCTTTGCTACATCTAACGATGCTACAAGTGTGGTTCTAAGGATGATAAAACCCATTGATAACAGTGGGATAAACGTAACTATGGACAACTATTTCACGAGTGTCCCATTATTGAATGACATTTACACTAATCACAGAATTACTGTCGTTGGTGATATTCGAAAGAATAAGCCGGAACTTCCTCAAGAACTCTTGGCTATAAAGGACAGGCAAAGGTGCAGCTCAATGTTTGCGTTTGGAAAACCGACAAATAGGCCTACCATTGTATCCTACTTACCAAATAAGAAAACCAAGAAGAATGAATGAAATGAAATGAAAATGAAAAAGTGCTTTATTTTCCTTTTAGTTGTGTATACACATTTAGGTCCCCACAGTGAACCCAACTTCAAACACTTGACAGCATTGGTCAAAATGACCGTCAGCTGGCTGGCTTTAAACTATAGGAGTATTAAATACAGTACAAAATAAACTGCTAAACTATCAAAATTTTCACAAAACAAAATTTGTACAGTAAAAGAGAAAAAGTAAAAACACATTTACATCCTAAAGGCGGTTAATACAATATGTTACGTTGATACAAATATACAGATACAGTACAGAAAAAGGAATATAAAGTAAAGACTGAATCCTTATCTTAATGGTCTCTCCTGTGATGTATAAGTGCAATATAAAACTCGTAATCTACGTAACTATGTACATTATAACTAGCGCGTTATGTTTGCACAGTTTTCCTTACTTATCAAGAAATTAAAAAAGAAAAATCTAAAAATTGAATTCCTGTATTAAATTCCACCGGTATCCGTCCAAGCGTCCTTCATATAATCCCCTAACGCCTGCCAATCCCTCCCATTCAAAAATTCCAAAAACTCCCTTTTACTTAATATACAATTTCCTAAACGTTGTTTTCGAATATTCCTGAGAATAGGACATATGGCTACAAAGTGGAAAACTGTTTTCAATTCTCTTGCAGGTTGCACAAAGAAACAGGTAAAAATTGAATCTGTTAGCCAAGGCTTGTAGTTTAAGCTGACAAGTTCTGCTCGAGCTTTAATAACCCATGAAATAGTACCAACATCAAGGTTATTACTGATTGCGCTTCTGTCTGTCCCCAAGGTCAAGATCAAGGGTCAGGTACTGCTGGTGATAACGAGAGGTCCGTGCTCTGCCCACACAGTCTGCATGAAACCTATCCCTCAGCCCCTCTACCACACTTATCAGTATGCAGTACCAGTCTGCAGTATGTCCAACTCCTGCACACTGAAATCTACCTCAACTCCCACTCTGACACCTAACTCTATCCACCTCCTGCACCATGCGCTCTTACCTTCGATAGTTTGTCTTGCTAGAATGTTTGGTAGGCGGTCTTCACCCCAGGACAAAATTTTTATTAAATAAGAAAGATTCAGTTTCAGAGTGTATATGAAAATAGTTTTCAATATTTACTTCTAAGTGGATCGCATAATTCGGTGTGTGTTGTGCGGCAGCCGGAAAAGTCTCTTAATAAATTCTCTTTGAACACTTTCTATTCCGTTGCTTTCCAGACATCCCCAGACTTGTGCTCCATAGCAAAGTATTGCTCTAATAACGGCTTCGAAACATTTAAATTTTGCACTGATTGGGACCCTGGAGTTACCTATTAAATTGCCCCACATTGTGTTCATTGCCATTCTCGCACATCTGGATTTTTCTTTTGAATTGTTGATTCCACGATAATGCGGATGTGAACGACATACCTAGATACTTATAGCTATTGACCACCTCGATTCGGTTTCCTTTATACCACCACTTACATTCAGAGCTCAGCTTACCCCCTTTCCTAAACACCATAATCTTAGATTTATTCAAATTAACAGACAGATTCCAATTTTCGCAGTAATTTTCTAACCTTTTTATCATATGCTGTAGTCCTGTTGGAGAGGGGGAAATTATAACAATGTCGTCCGCGTACATAAGCATATTTACTTTAGTCCCTCCAAAACTGCATCCCCCTTCTAGCATCTCTGGCAAATCATTAATGAACAGCGAAAACATTGTTGGACTAAGTATGCAGCCCTGCCTCAAGCCCATGTTAGTGTCCAAAACTGTCAGTGACTCCATCCCTGCACCAAACACCTGCAGTTGTTCCGTTGTAATAACTCTTCAGTAGGTTAATAATTTTCGTAGGTATACCCAAACAAGATAACTTATAAATTAAGGCGTTTCTGTCTATGGTGTCGAAAGCCGACGAAAAGTCAACAAAAAAACAAAATAACTTCTCCTTACGTAAAATTTTCAAGTTTGCCATAGTGGATAAACTAAATATATTGTCTATGGTTGAGTACCCCTTTCTGAATCCAGCTTGAAACTCGCTAACAATTCTTTTTTCACTTATCCAGCTATTTAATCTATTATTTATTAAACCTAAAAATATCTTCCCTACACAATCGATAAATGACAGCCCTCTATAGTTTTCTACTTCTTCCAAGTCTCCTTTTTTGTGTAGAGGAAATATTATTGACTTTTTAAAACTGTCGGGTACATCACTAGTATTGAAAATAATATTATACATAAAAATCAATTTATTTTTAAAACTGGTAGGAGAATTTTTTGAAAAACTCATACGGCACTCTGTCGTATCCAGGGGCCTTTCCAGCTTTAACTCGTGCTAAAACAAACTCTAGCTCGTCAAGAGAAAAGTCTCTGTCTAAATAGTCGTCCTGCACCTCAGGAAGTGCAAAACTTATCCCAGATGACAGCAAAGGTGGATTCAACAACCCTTTAAAATGTTCAATCCACATACTAGCTGAAATATTTCCAGTTTTCATTATCTTTTTTCTCTTAAACCTATTTAATGCCTGCCATAATGTTTTAGAATCAGACGCATGTCTCAAATCAGTTATAATACTCTCCAAGTGATCTTTCTTTTTCCTGCCACACAACGTCTTATATTTTTTCTGTTCTTCTTCCAAATACTTGCTTTTCACTAACATAGAATTATTTTTTTTAAAGAGATTTAATAGCCAAAATACGCGTTTTCTTGCTGCTAAGCATTCTAAGTCAAACCAAATCTGTTTTTTCTTAACCCCCTTATTATTTAGCAACACCTGATGTTTTTCCCCGGGCCGAGTCAACTATGCAACCCACGAGTTTGTCAACGTTGTTTTGGTTGTTTGTTAGTTAACTGTAGTTCCGTAACTATCCCGCTCCAGCTTATCAGTGTAGTCGGACTTAGCACCATCAGACCACCTGAGTTTTTGGCATCAATGGTAGCAGCCCCTCCCCATCCCCAACCACGGGGTCAGAAGCGTCACCCCTGATTGTGCATTCAATGGGTAGATGATCTGATTACCTGGGAAGGTCCACTAACCCCGAAAATTGCTGATTGAGTCTATGCACATTAATGGAAAGACTGCGGCTAAATCTATTACCGAACATCCTCTAGTATTGATAAATGTGAAATCGCCCTCGGAATTGTCTCTAGATCTGCCATTCAAAACTATTAACCCATGATAATTAAAAAGTTCTAATAATTTACGGCCCATTTGAATTTACAACCATATCTTTTGAATTTCGATTACTACTAAAGTTCGCAATTGAAATCCTCTAAATTTATTTCATTTTCTAAATTTTGCTCGTGCCCTATTCGTCCATTCAGGTCTCCTATTAAAATTAAATTTTCTGTTGAAATTTTCCTGACAAAAATGTGTCAAATTTTCAAAGTCCCTGTTCCAATTATTAAAATTAAGGTTGAGCCGGTTCAATACCTATATCTCCCCGGCTCATGTGGTGTTTTATATAGTGTATGTGTGTGTGGTTTATTGGCTGCAGAGCCCACTGACCATTTGAAGGCGTTTGGCCTTTCCGGTAGAGTGTGCGTCAAGACTCCGAGCCGTGGTGTACAAGTTAGGAGTAAGCTCCAGTTTAATATTTTGTTTTAATGAAGTGTTTGTTAGTTTTGCTGAGCTGTTTTCCTTCTGACATGTGCGGCTAAGTTTAACGGCCCCCTCACTGATGAGTAAGTTTTGCTTTTCTTTTAAATTTTAGTGATTATTTTTATTTTTCAAACTGTGAAGGTTAAGAGCACATGGTTTTCCAAATTGTAGTTTTGCCTTTATATTAAATTTTAGTACTTCTGGCTGTTAACTAATTTTTAAATTGGCTTTCAAATTAATTCTCTTACACTTTTATTAATTAGTTTTCAACCCTTTCTATTCGGCTTAAATTAATTTTCTGTCTCTCTCAGTGAGGACCAGTCCTAGGCTATATGTTACAGTTCATTTTTATTCTGCAGCCAATATTGTTTGTTATGTGTCACTTGTTATGTAGTTTTTTGTAAACAAACCCAGAGAGAACTGCTGAAGGTTCATTTTACTAAATTTTTAAGCCTTTCTGAGAGATGTAACGTTCTTCGGGTCTTTTTGCCCATAACTCCCCCTTATAGGCCTACTTGGTTAATTTAAGGCCTATGCTGTGTCTTAGTAAATGAACCTGAGTATACTGACCACGTGTGTTCTTTTTTACCTAGTTTTGTTTTGATCCGGCATCCCGTTCGCCACCATGGGCGCGCGCTTCCCTGATGGTTTTGCTGTGGGTGTGCGAGCGGCGATGTACGGTTTTCAATGGTAGCAGAGCGTGGTTAGCTGCTCTCTCAGCTGTCTCTCAGTTCTGGTTTTGTTTGTTGGTGTAGGTTAATGTTAGGTAGGGGGAGGTTAGAGTACAACAACTTTTTTTTCATTAGGAGCTCGCCCTAGCACAGGATACCGGGTGAAATTGGTTTAGTGGTCTTGCTTCCTGCAGACTTACCCTTTGCAGGGAGCAAGGGACTCTAAATTGCTTAAAACCGCTAAATTTATCTAACTGTAACTCTACTTCTCCGCCTATCAATGTGTTGTTTTTGTTATATTTATTGCTTCTGTGTTTGCAGGTTGTGGTTAGTGTATATTTGCAGGGTATCCTTCTATTAGGTAGCAGGTATTAAGTTCTTCACTTGGACCTCGTCAGTGTAAGCCTTTTGGTGAGTTGAGTCCACTTAGGTTACTAAGTAATTGTTGCGTACGCTTTGTTGTTTATTGTTGTATTTATTTGTCTTAATTGTTATGGTATGGCGTTTTTTCCCTGGTGCCTGAACATCTACGCAAGCCCGAGTTGGTTTTTGAGGTCCTGGCGAGAGGACAGAAGCCCGAGGGAGATGTGAGGGCATTAAGAGCTCAATTACGGGCTTGTATAGCGTTGGAGACCGCAGCTGGAATGCAGAGTTTCCAAATTAACACAGAATTTGAGTTTTGTAAAACCCGAATGGAGGAATTAGAAGACGATATTAATTTTGAGTCACTTCCCATGTCCGGGTCAGCAAAGGCTAGATTGGCATCTCAGCTTTTACATTGGCGTGACAGAATAGTTTTACTGATGGTCAGCTCCTAGTTTAGACTCTGATATTAAAAGTTGGGCTTTTTTCGGCCAGTAACAAATTAAAACAAGCCTTAGATGGGTTTGAGTGAGGTGCGCTCGGTGAAAGAGAAGGGGGTACTATTTACCGCTGTCACTCCAACGGAGGTTCCCACTACCATTACTTTTGCTAACCATCCACCGGCTCTTTCTTTCGAGCCTCCCAGAGTTACTATGTCTCCGATGGGTAGTGGCCCTCCTGAAGCGGCTGGTGAGGCATCATCTATAGTTGTGCCTTCCTTTTCTAGCTTTGGCAAACTGCCCCATCCTTTGGGGAGTGTTTTTACAACACTTCCCCAGAGTTGATGGGCTTGACACTAATTTACTTATCCATTTCCTTCTGGAAGTTTTTAAGCTGAGAGAATTTCCTGGTATGACAGATGCCATGCTTATGCAGATTTTAGCGCAGTTTTTCCTTAAGGCCGCTTTTTGATCGCCCTTCTAGACTGCCTTAAAGAGAGGTTCCACCTTTGACCAGTTCCACGCCGAGATCTTGGAGTTCTTTGTACCTGCTCGGGTTAGGGAGCGCTTGCGGGTGGAACGCGGTTTACCGTCCTCAGGCAACCAGACGAGACGTTGAGCCATTTTGTCGGGGAGATACGGGATGTAGCCGGGTGTTGCGCTTGAGCTTGAGCGAAACGGAGTTGGTGAGCCTTATTTTGGCGGGCATTAAACCTGAAGAACGCTCCCGTTTGATTTTTTGTAGCCGTCCCGCATCTTTTGCGGGTTTGGACCGCCTCTCCATCATCTCTAGAGGGGTTCAGGATGCGGATGATCAAAGGGAGGCCATGTCGAGGCATCTTCCTCACTTGCCTCCGGGGCCGGTCCATGCTCCGGTGCAGTCTGAGCCAGCAGCTGCTCCTTCCCGTAGGCAGCCTCCTACCTGTTATGGTTGCAAGCAAGTGGGACATATTAGACCGTTTTGTCCACTTAATAAAAAAAAACTAGTAAGCTTGCGGACGAGTAAGCCCGACTCGTGCCGTAAAAGGTAATTTTGAGGGCAAATATGTACCTGATTTTGATGGTAAAAGGGTAGCTGGTTTAATACAGAACAGAAAGAAAACAGAAAGAAATAGACTTGGGGACAGTTATCATCGTTGGCCGAGAGGGGAGGTTGCTGCTCTGGCTGCGCAGGGAGTAAGGGCTGCCCGCTCAACCCTGCCCACAACTGGATGTACTTGTAGGGAATGTGGTGCAGAAGGCCCTGGTTGATTCTGGGTCAGCACGCAGCCTGATTTCTTTGTCGGTTTTTGAAGATCTAAAATCCTCTGGGCTAATACGGCAGGTTGAGCCTAGTTCACTTATCTGCTGGACTGCTTCACGCACACCTTTACCTATTATCTGTAGTGCCCAGATTCACATCATAATTAATTATTTTTCTTGGGATTGGAGCTTTTTGGTGGCTAAGGACCTGACATTTCCTTTCATCTTGGGAGCAGATTTTATCGGAAAAAACTGGCATGATTTTGGAATTTGGCCTCCAGTCATGTTTTCTTTGCTTTCGCCAGGCGGGTGCTCGTTTCCCTTTTCAGATGTCGAGTCTCGTGGGACTGCTGCCTTAGAGATGGAAGATAAGAGCTTGACTCCTCCTGACCAACTAGGACATCTTACGCCGAAAGAGGCTGAGGACATAAGGCAGATTTGTTCCAGTTTTCCTGAAGTCCTAACTGACAAACTGGGCACGACCAATCTCTTGGAATACGAGATTCGTCTTACAGACACCCGGTCCTGTACGTTCCCATCCATATAAGCTTGCTCCGCCCAAGATGGAAATTCTGAGAAATATGATTGATGATTTACTTAAGAGTGGGGTAATCGAGCCGTCTTGCTCAAATTTTTTCCAGTCCAGCGTTTCTAGTGCCGAAACCTAATGGGAAGTCCAGATTGGTCCTGGATTATCGAAAGCTCAATGCTCAGATAGAAATTTGACTCCGTGCCTCTCCCCGATTTGCATTCTGCTTTCGACTGGTTTGGTAAGGCCAAGTATTTCTCCATTTTTGATCTTAATCAGGCATATCATCAGATTCCTCTAAAACACGAGTCCTCGACCTCTCACTGCCTTTTGTGTACCTTGGGAATTTGTACCAGTTCACCCGAGTGCCAATGAGCTTGGCTGTGGGGGCCCAAACACTCACCAGACTCCTGGATTCTATCTTTCATGATGTCAAATTTAAGTTCGTGTTCAACTATCTGGATGACCTGCTTGTGTACAGTGACAGTTATGAGGAGCACTTGACTCATCTAGAGGAAGTTCTAACTAGGCTGCGAGAGTCTGGCCTTACCGTCAATCCTGAAAAGGTGAGTTTTGCTCAGCCTGATATATCGTTTCTGGGTCATCTTGTCTCTTCTCGAGGTGTTTGTATTGATCCAGAGAGAGAACCCAGGGCAATCAGGGAGTTTCCTCCTCCTAAGGATGCCAAGGGGATTGCCCGTTTTGTGGGAATGATAAATTTTTATCGTCCGTTTTCATCCCCAATGTTGCTGAAGTGGCGGCCCCTCTGAACTCTCTTAGGAAAAAGGGTGCCAAGTTTGAGTGGGGTGAAGCGCAACAGACTGCTTTTGAGCAGCTGAAAGAGGCAGTGATGCAGCCTCCAGTCTTGGCTATGCCTGATTTCAGTCGTAAGTTCGTCTTGCAAACTGATGCTTTCCTCCTTAGCCGTTGCTGCTGTTTTATCGCAAGACGTAGATGGTATCCGGCAGCCCATAGCTTATGCTTCACGCACGTTAACCCCTTGTGAGAAGAAGAGTTGTTCTGTTTATGAGCTGGAATGTTTGGCTGTCGTGTTTGGAATTAATAAGTTCAGGCGTTACCTAGAACATAAAGAATTTTTGTTGGAAACCGACAACCAGGCACTTTCTTGGCTCCTTGCCCACCCCCGTCAGCTCCGGAAGATTGGTCGCTGGGTAGTCCAAATTTCTGCCCTTAAGTTTCACAGTGCAGCACGTGCGAGGCACCCAAAATATCATAGCGGACACTCTGTCACGCATGTATCACTTACCCAACGACCACCAGGAATTTATCAGAGCCGCCATGTTGTGGCGTGCTCCTAGACTTTCCTCTGGCATTTTTCGGACATTGTTCCACACCAACTTAAGGATCCCGAGCTGACTGCTATCATCAATGAGCTTAAAAACGGAGGTGCCCACCCTCCTTATTTTCTGTACCGAGGTGCTCTATGCTGCCGTGACAAGCAGCGGAGAAAAACCTAAAGTTAGTGCTGCCAAGCTTTCTTGTACCGATGGTCTTTCAGTATTTTCATTCTTCTCCTGTGGGCGGACATCTAGGAATTCATAAGACCATCGCGAAGATTAGGGATCAGTTCATCTGGAAAGGTATGGACCGGGATATTGCAGCTCGAGTACGTTCTTGTGAACTGTGCTCGCTAAGCAAACCCGCTCAAAATACCAAGTTGGGTCTTTTGTCATCTGAGGTGGCGGAAAAACCTTTAGAGAAGGTATTCATTGACTATGTTGGGCCTCTCCCGCGTAGCAAGTCCGGAAATAAGTTCCTACTTGTTTGTGTGGATGCCTTCTCCAAGTTTGTTTGGTTGTTCCCATTGCGGAGTGCTACCGCGCAGCTCACGGTGCAAGCACTTCGTAACCATTTTTTTCAACACTTTGGAATCCCCGCCACCTTAGTTTCCGATAATGGTTCACAGTTTGTCTCCAATATCTTTAAAAGAATGTGCTTTGGGCACGGAATCCGCCATGTGACTACTTCCCCTTTCTATCCTCAGCCTTCTCACGCCGAACGGTTTAATCGCAATCTTCGATCTGCTCTCATTGCCTTTCATGCGGAAAATCAGACCACCTGGGATCAACAACTACCTTTGGATCCAATTTGCCTTTAATACGGCCCAGCATGAAAGTCACAAGGCGGTACCTTTCGAGTTATTATTTGGCTTTTCCGCCCAAACAACCCTTTGGCGAACCTTTGAGAAAATTAGCGATCTTCTGCCACCTCCCGGTACTCCCAATGTGAAAGCCACTTGGGAGGCAGCCAGGCGGAATCTCTTTCGGGCTAGGGAGTTAGTAAGGAGGAAGTACAACCGAGGTCGTATTGCCAATCCCTTCCAGGTGGGGGATCTAGTTTACTGCAAGGCTCACCCAGTCAGTTCGGCTGTGGATAATAGAGCTGCTAAACTTTGCTACAGGTGGACTGGTCCCCACCGCATCTTGAAGTTTTCTGACTCCGGTGACTGCCAGACTGGGAGATCCTCAGTCCGGGAAGATTTTCAGGAAGGCGCACATATCCCATCTGAAGCCTTGCCGGAGTCATCCGTGATTTCTCTTTAGTCTGTGCGGGAGGGTTTTAGGTCCAGAGGCCTGATCACCTCTGCTCTTTCTTCCTGATCAAGGTTCCTGTTTTCTTCTTTGTACCCACGCAACTCTTGGAGTGATTTCTTGCCTCCAACTGGATTTTCTTGGTTTTCCCTTCTGCAGACTTCAGGGTTTCCGGTTTATAATTCTTCAAAACCATTGGGGGGGAGAGGCATTTCGTTTGGTTCTTCATTTTTGAAGAAATTAACAGAGGGGAGTTCCTCCTTTTGGGGGGGGGGGAGTCTGAGCCGGTTCAATACCTATATCTCCCCGGCTCATGTGTGTTTTATATAGTGTATGTGTGTGTGGTTTATTGGCTTGCAGAGCCCACTGAACCATTTGAAGGCGTTTGGCCTTTCCGGTAGAGTGGCGTCAAGACTCCGAGCCGTGGTATACAAGTTAGGAGTAGCTCCAGTTTAATATTTTGTTTAATGAAGTGTTTGTTAGTTTTGCTGAGCTGTTTTCCTTCTGACATGTGCGGCTAAGTTTACGGCCCCTCACTGATGAGTAAGTTTTGCTTTCTTTTAAATGTTAGTGATTATTTTTATTTTTTCAATCTGTGAAGGTTAAGAGCACATGGTTTTCCAAATTGTAGTTTTGCCTTTTATTAAATTGTAGTACTCTCTGGCTGTTAACTAATTTTTAAATTGGCTTTCAAATTAATTCTCTTACACTTTTATTAGTTTTCCACCCTTTCTATTCGGCTTAAATTAATTTTCTGTCTCTCAGTGAGGACCAGTCCCTAGGCTATATGTTACAGTTCATTTTTATTCTGCAGCCAATATTGTTTGTTATGTGTCACTTGTTATGTAGTTTTTGTAAACAAACCCAGAGAGACTGCTGAAGGTTCATTTTACTAAATTTTTAAGCCTTTCTGAGAGATGTAACGTTCTTCGGGTCTTTTAGCCCATAACTCCCCCTTATAGCCTACTTGGTTAATTTAAGGCCTATGCTGTGTCTTAGTAAATGAACCTGAGTATACTGACCACGGTGTTCTTTTTTACCTAGTTTTGAGTTTTGATCCGGCATCCCGTTCGCCACCATGGGCGCGCGCTTCCCTGATGGTTTGCTGTGGGTGTGCGAGCGGCGATGTACGGTTTTCAAGGTACACTGGTACAATTAATAATTTTGTCCCATTTTACTTCGACATTTTATAACAGAAAAATGTTCTTCCCTCTACTATGCTAATGCAATTAAAAAAATTAGATTTTTTCCTTATTATGATTATAGATCCGCCTATATTCCTACCAAACTGCGCTATTCTATGTGCAAAACAAAATTTCAAACTTATAATCTACCAAACTATTTACAATATAGTCTTCTTCCCGTAAGGGAAATGAACGTTTCTAATAAAACAATAACGTCGTATTTATTTATTAAAACTAAAAAACTATCGTCACCTACCTTATTTAAGAGGCCACAAACATTATATACTAAAAGCGTTAACCCGTCCACTTGCCGCTCTGAGTCCGTTATGGAAGTCCATGTCCTGTTGCCGGGGGGTGGGATTGGCTGCACCTCCTCAGCGTCCGCTGGTGTCACTGCCTCCGCTTGGCCATGGTACTCCTCCGCCGCCGCCGCCTCCGGGTGCTGCCACTTCTTTCTGCTGCCTATCCTCCTGGAGCTCACCCGAGGAACTGGAAGAAGTCTCGGCCCACCACCTCTTTGAGTCGGGTGCCGCCGTCCACCGCACCAGCCCTCAGCTTCCCTTCGTCTCACGTGAAGCGACAGCCCTCGATGGTCAGGTGGTCGAACACTAACGGCATCTTCCTCCGCCCTGTGACGCGCTCCACCTCAGCTCGGACCTTAACCAGCTTAGCCCGCTTCTGCCGTATCTCTTCTGGGTAGTCTCTGTGGACGATTTAGCCGGTGTTCTTCAAGGTTTTTACACGAGACATGATGTAGTGTATGTCCCGGTCGTCTGGCAAGTGCGCGATTGACAGCTTTGCCCCTGCCCAGAGCGTGTGCACGGTTCACTAAGAGATTGTCACCACAACCTAGCACTTCCTTGCAGAACGCTTGTACAGCGTGACAACAGTCCACTCCCGTAGCCCTATCCGGTACTTTTAGCCCCTTAAATATGAGGTTATTGCGCCTAGACCCCTGACTCTAAGTCCACAAGCCTAGACACTACAACACTGCTCTGCCTCTTTATATCAGCTATTTCTTCCCTCAAAGCACTGTTTTCAGCTTTCAGGTCCTCGATTCTTTCATTTAAACGAGCCAAATCTTCCTTGGTGGCAAGATTAGCTAACTTTTGATCCAACAAAAAGACTTAGACTGTTCATAAGCTGCTCCTGTGTGATGTCTCCTACCTTGTCACCTGCCATTGCGTACCTGAAGCTGAAGGGGAGATTGGTAATTCGTGGTGATGAACGATGATCGATGCCGCTTTGCTGATCTCGGGTTGTTGATGGGCCCAGTGTAAGAAAAACTCACTAATTGTTCCCTTCCTCCACTCATATATACGCTGTCTACACGACACACCACTGTCTACACTGCACCACGTACTGGTCACTACACGTGCAACGGGCACGCGGTTGACTCGCCAAGGCCGGTCGCTATACTAGAGGAAAAAAAAAACCCTGGACCCTCACAGCTGACTAGCTACAACACTCCTTATCTCTGATAATAACAAGTAATTTAGGGCAAACTCCGGCCACACAATGGATCTGGAAAACTTAAAACCACACACTGATCACGGATTACGATTGTAAAATGAATCAAAACTCACAACATCGGCAAATACCATTAAACTTATTTGAAAAAGGAAGATCATGTTCCATGAGCCGATGTGAAGTTGTTTCTCTAAACTCATGCCCGGCAGGCCCAGTGCTTGTCCAAATGGTTCTTCTTAAATCGACAATAGCCAAAAAAAATTAAACGATGAATGAGACACTGAAGATGCTGCAAAAACCCACCATTTATAACATGACCTAAAGGTGGGGTGGATGTGGTTGTACAAGACTAAACAAGCGACAGTATAGTGGTAACGAGAATTAGCAAATAGATGGCGGGTTATACTGGTCCGTGTGTTTGGTTGACTACTCCAATGTTTGGGTTGGGCACATAAATGCACG
>NW_025784197.1:0-25317 GCF_021130785.1 Homalodisca vitripennis
CAGCTTTGCCCCCTGGGTTCCGATTGATTTCAATAATGATATTAAGATTCAGATGCACAATTAATTGAAGGAAGGCGTGGTGTAATATTCGGTAAAGTTCCGCCAGACAATGGAGACTTTGTATTGTGTTTGGACATATACGACGGAAAAATGTTTAAATTTTATTGTTATGTATAGCACGTGTAGCATATATATATAAAAAAAAAATGAAATTATGGGTTTATATTAGCTGAAATAAAAAATAAAAGTTCTAGAATAAAATCTTTGTGGACAGAGTATCTACTGTTTTCCCACATCTCGATGTTCTTATGTTTTTATCGGTTGAAATTGTTAAATGTAATTTTTTGAAAGGTCAATTAATGGTTTTGACGTTTTCCTCAGCATTTATATTAAAGGTCTATTTATTACGTAATTTATTTCCAAACGGTATATATGGTATAGAATACTGTAATTGAGTAAACGTTATAATTATAATAAACAGAATACTAATTTTCTTCTAGAACTAAATTACACTACGGTTTCGTTACTGAAAAAGATATAATCAATTTATTTTCAATCTTTTATTTTTAAATATAATCAGGACGAAACTAGTAATGAATTGGAATAGGAATTAATATTAACCTTGTTGAAATTCAATTTACAATCCGATGAGCTTTAAATACTGCTGTTAAATGACTCATTAAGTTAATTAATTTATACGTTGGATTCACGAATAATTAAATTAGCGGTTTGCAGATTTATTCAAACCAGTATTTTATGATATATTCTAGTATGTTTACAACGATTGTTTGGCGTTGGAAGTGATTTTAGTGTGTTAAAGTCAAGGGTAGCTACTAATAGCAGAGGAAAATTAATTTTTTTAAATTTTGACAGCTTTTAAATTGGTGCTTAACTATAACCTAACCTGACAAATTCCATAACTAAGGAAAGTATGCAGAAAAGGGATATATCCAGACGATGTGAAATTTAGGACGTTTACGTCAATAATAATTTGAGTAAACTGATCGAAAAGTTAGCAAACAAAACATTGTAAAACATTACTAGGTTAGGAATTGGAACCTAACTGTAACGTAACCTGACAAATTCCACAACTAAGGAAGTCTGCAGAAACAGGAATTTATCCAGACGATGTGAAATTTCGGACGTTTACGTCAATAATAATTTGAGTAAACTGATCGAAGAGTTAGCGAAACAAAACATTGTAAAACAGTACTAGGTTAGAGAAGCGTTTAGTTATTTTCTAATCATATAAAATGTTGTATGTAATTGTGGTTTATAATTTCCTTTTTATCTCTCTTAACAAATGTTTCATTGACGTCAAATTTTGTTTATTTCAGTTCAGATGTTTATATAACGTTTTTTTACGTTTCGGTAAAGCTGTTATTCTACTTTGAAAGCATGCGGAAAACATAAACATGCTTGTCGTCAAACGAAAGTTTTTTTCCTCGTGCAAAAAATACATCCATAGCCCCTAAAAGAAGTAGTCACTTAAGCAAGAAGCGACAGCAACCTGTCACTAGCACGCCTGGATAACCACTGAACGGAGAAACGCCCTTCCTGACATCAAAATGGTCGCAATAGTTCCACCCCTAGCGGCTACAGAGTAAAAAACATGACGTTCAATTCCGTGACGCGAAACAAAAGTTTTTATCTCATGCAAAACATACATCCATTGCCCTCCAAAAGAAGTAGTTATTAAAAAAAATTGAATTAGTGATTGAGATTACACAATTGGTTTTAATAAACAATCATGTTATCTATGCTCTCGTAGCCAACTTTATGTGAGAAAATGACGTGCAATGCATAAAGCTCTTGTTGTTTTACACATATTTGAGTTCTTTTTTATATTAACAATTATGTAATTCTTACGCAAATTATGCAAAATGTACTAGTTGATCTCGCATTTATTCATTGAAATTTTGGAAACCTTCGTGCGTTGTGGTTATTAGTAGACGCAATACTACCTGTTGTAGTAAACATAACCTATTATTCTCTACACTCATGTCTCATACTGCATTTATACATCAAAGTGAAGGAACACACTTTTGTTCGTAATATTTGTACAACTTGAAGACAGATTGAGGGTCAGTTCTGGCTGGAAGTGATGCGTCTTGGCAACACAATTTGTTGGCAGTAAAATGTTGAAAGGGTTTAATTCAACTTCTTAATACTGTAAATAACCGCATAACCAAGAGTGGGTGAGAATCCAATCATCTAAAGAAGTTATAACTCCATTTATTGCTTCACCAACAAATAAAACTTTGCAAAGAATGTCTCATTTTAAGAACTAAATAAACAAACATATCCTGATTATAATATCATGATTTGCATTGAACGAATGAACGAGAGATAAGATTGGGTCTGTCATCCGGCCATCCTGTGTCCTGTCTTGAATATATTCGTGTTTTCAGTGTCGTATGTTGTGGAATAGTTTTGTAAATAGGGGCACATTTAAAACTCGGCACTACATTCTATGTTCAGCATTGTGTATACACTACCCAGTCATGTTTTTTATCCTTTGTTTAAAATTTGTTATAGACCACTGAAGGTTTGAAAGGATAACAGGATTTCGAACTTTTTGCCATAGCTTTTTGTATATAAAATGTATAAAACAATGTTTCCAGGAACGAAATCTACCCTCTTCGTCAGGTGAGGGGGGAAATTAATTCACGGCAATTAGAATGTGCAGCAATGTGATGCTACTGAGAAAAGAATGAAAGTACTAAACGTATCAGAACACTGCTTGGGGTCCAGATAAGAAGAAAATATATGCTTATTTTAATGTAGTAGGTGAGCGAGTATCAAAATCTGGTGCTCTTTTGCTTACAAGTCTGACCTAAATTGCGTTTAGGTTAGACTTTATAATGATTGAAATTCCAAAAGTATTCGCAACTCGTTCTTCTCTGCTGCAACTGTAAACGGACGTGTTTACTGCGCAACAGAAGTCACGCATTCAGTGGTACCAGCGGTAGGGATAAGTTGGGAAAATATTTACCGCGGTTTGCGCGGTACAGTAGACTGAGTGTACACTTGCAACATCTCTGAAAAAAAAGGCTCTGTTAAAGTTGGTATACGGTTCCACTGGTGGCCCCTTAAACACTTTTAACCGTTACTGCGCCTGAAATAACTTAAAAGCAATTTTTATACACGCTAGTTTCTATTATTTCTCTTAATTTCTGTAGGCGCAGAAACTGTTTAAGAGTTCTGTTCTGTATGGAACTTGATTACGCGTACATGAACTTATGAGAACTTGAACTCGTAATCCGATTGTACTTGCTGCACTCTTGTTTGTTGTGGTTGTAATTAACTTTAAAAAATACAAACACAAAGACAAACCATGCTTAATTCTTAAAGACCATAAATATCGAGACTGAAAAACAGTATTAACCGGCAAGATATTGAAGTGGGTAAATAAAGCAAAAGGCGAATAGTCTTATTACATATGACTACGACCTTTCACAAGCGCGGAAACAGACAAAAACCGAAGTCATGATGTTTTCTTACTGGTGGTTGATCATTTAGAACGAATAATTATAGAATAATTAAGACCAACAATAAACTATTTAAGTCATTGCTAACTTTTTATGGGGAAATGGTATTTAAAATTATTAAGACTAATTATATGACGGTTCTAAAACAATAAACGTGGAAAGTCGGAGAACCTAAAACGAGCAACTAATGCTTGTTTTAATGCAATGCAATGTTTTAATGAAGAAAACGCAATAAAAATTGTCATAGTAATATATAGAGTACAATAAACTATTAACAGCATAGTAATTTTAAGCGCACTAAAGTAGTTTAGATAATTACAAAATATTAATTAATTGGTTACCTATTTAAACGTTACACTTGTTATACGCAGTACACACTGAACTAAGTTTTTCTACGTACACGTATTTGGTGTTATGTAATTTCGCGTAAAAGATTAACCAACACTAAATTTGACAGAGAAATATTAATTAAGTTCAAACTGTCGTGGTAAAAAATTTAACGAACTTTTAACTCGGATTATAAAATAAACACTTGGGATATTGACTGGAGCTAAGAAAATTGATAGTAATGAGTTACAGTTATGCCTTATTTTCATGATTTTATGTAAAATAATTTGTATAGGAGCTGCTGAGGGCTGGTGAGCAAGGTAGAAGGTACCTCAGCGGAGGTCTGAGGGTAGTTCACCAGTAATCAGGACATGCCGAACTACAATGCTCTGTACTGGGACCCGGCTTCATCTCAAGAGATTCCGGTAAGTGGCTTAAAAAAGAGTTGTATTATCATACTACTCAAACTGAAATAGCTTTATAGTTAACTTAGTTTTCAATAGGTACTCTTGTCAAATATATGAAGCACTCGAATAAAACAATGCAAACAAGAAAGGTAAGTAAAATAGAATTGCCATGAAGTACATCCAGTATTATCACTCGTATGCTGTCGGAAATGTAGTTGAATTATGTATTGTATAGTTTTGTAGCAATGTTGATACAAAGTTTCATGAAACAAAAGTGATGTATAAATGCACATATCCTTAGCATATTCTGTTATCTAGTTATTTCAGTGGCATTTCTTCAATCTCCGTGAACTTCCACTGCAAAAAGTTTTCTTTGTCAATAAGCTTATAACGTGTAATTAAATTGTCTGAGCGTTTGCGAATCCCATCATTAGAAGGGCGGAAATTTTTCAATTTTTGTCCGCATGACATCTTGAACTTTTGCATGAAGCTTTATTTATACGAGTATATTGGCAATTAGATAAATAAATATATATATTCTATATCTTTTATTTTTATAGAGTTCGCTGATGGTGCATGTCACTCCATACGTTTTTGCTGAGCGTTAGCAAAATGTGTTATATTGGTCTTGTTGGTGACCATGATGGTAACATAAAGATCGCAGAATAATTTAAACAACCTGAGTATAATCATATGACATTTAACGTGTTACATAGTAACACTCGTAGCCAAACTATCCCTATCTTCAGACGATTTTATAATACGAAGACTAAATTGAGAATGAAGTTTCATTTATGCACAGACAAGAATGAGATTGTGTATGTTCATCCATCGGTTCGGTTGAGTCTCATTAAAGCCTATCATTCAGTAGCGTAGCAAAATTTCTCTTTGTCTATCGGGAGGATGTAATAAATTTAGCTTACGACTTCGGTGAAACCTGTTTTGGCGGTTACTTGGTGTGGCGTTACTCCTACCTGGTATAGAATAATGTTTTGCCAGCGATACAGAAATTTCAATTTGACATTTTGGGGAAAAATACCAAATGGAGCCATTGATCTAAAAATAGCTTCTTTTCCCATTTATATGAAAAATGGATCTCATATAAAACCCTGTATACATATTGCTATTATACATTTTTGGAAAAACAAAATCTTAATTAACTTTTGTGTTCTCTAGTAAATAATTATTAAAGTGATAATATATTTTGTCTGGTATATTCCTGTTAGGAACAGAACTTGAGCCTTACGCGGGACGCCGAGGGCAGAACAGTACACCCATGCAGTCGAGACAGTAACATAAGACTATGTAAAAAACTCCTCTGGCCCACCACATTCACCGCAGCTATTCAGTCTTCTATTGCGACTTGTACGGGTGTTCTGAAGCCAAGCGATTCGCTTCTCGACCCCATTCGTAATCCACAATCAGCCGTAACGAGCGCAGATGATGACTTATACGAGATTTGCAGGCTGACCAACATAAAGTCAGGAGTGATAAAATCGGGAGAGTGGATGTCTTGTCACGGTTGCACAAAGACAAGCAATTGGGCAAAACTTTGAGCAGGCTCAGGTATCGCTGAACAGGCACATAATATTGCCCTTGGCAACATAAGCGCATGCGCAAGCAATGACCAGAGTTCCACTTTAATTTAGCAAACAAGAGAAGATCGTCAGCCAAAAAGTTTGCCCTCGAGCCAGATTGTGAAAGATGCCTTCTTCCGGAAGCCCGACGATACAAGGTAGTAATCTACATAATAGAAATCAAGAATATTTGCATTCCAAGTGGAATTCTTTCATCAAATAATACTTTTATGAATTTACATGTAGTGATGGTTGTAGGGGGGGAGCAGGGTTAATGAACCCTTTCCCAAATATTTTCAAAAATATTTTACTTTTAAATGTCGTTATAAAGTAAAAATACATATAATTTGTTTTTGGAGGAGGGTGTGTTTGTTAATTTTCTGGCGAAGAGCCCCAGACCTCCCATTATTTAGTAATTGTTAAAAAGCCATTATAGCTGGCAGACCAGTGAGCAGGTAAACTAAAAAAACACTGCTTCATTTGGGCTTAAGCATCCTTGCAATTATATACTTATATTGCCTTAACTGTTTATGAAATCCTTCTCGCACCCATAATGCAAATCTCCGGTATCCCAGATTTCCTGGGAAACCTAAATGATGTATGGAAAATAAAATAAATTTCCTATCGGCAAAATTGCTGTCTTGTCTGAAAATAAACATTCTTTACAAACAGCACAATAAGGTTAAAGGTTAAAATAAAGGTTATTCAAATATTACTTCATGAACTTAATTGTTGATCAGCTGATATTACCAACCTTTGCAAAGAAAATATGACGATAAAAAGTGTCGAATAAATGATCAGCTGTTACTCACAACCTAAACATTAGTTAATATTTTATGCAGATAAGAATATGCATTTTTGGTGGCGTCTGTTTTATTTTTAAATAAAGCTAAATTTCAATACCTATTATTAATTTTTTTCCTAAGTAATTCACATGAATCTTTTCAGAATTAAATGTTCTACAAATCTGTTTAAGAAAAAAATGACCTTTATTTAACATTTATGGAAGTAATCTTACGTTAAACACAAAAAATGTGTTATTTTTATTTGCACAAATTCTTGTGTTTTACGTAAGATATCTCTGAAAGTATTGCATTTACAGCTCTGGGACGAATTTTAATAAATTTGTCAGATATAAAAACATAAAAAACAATCGTATTTGTATCTTTGTAACTACCTTTACCATTTTTATACGGCCTGACTTCACCAAGGGTTTCTGAAATCCGGGCGAAATCTTTCGCTAGGCGTAACTCGCTAACGAAGCGTTTCCGGGCATATGGTTATATGAACTTTTTTACTTGTTTTTAGCTATAGAATAAGCTCCCGAGAGATTGCCGTTTAGTTTTGAATCACCCTGTATATTAAAGTCTATCCCACAGCTAGTTTTAGGTTTGTCGTTAACAGTTTCGACACGATGTTAAGTGATCTCTATTAGAAGCAAGCACAACCCTCTGGCTTCTATATATATATATATATATATATTATATATATATATATATATATATATATAAGTAGGTATGAATATGGGGGTTCCTAGCTCACTTTCGGAGCCAACAGTAAATCAAGGGAAAATACTGTTTAAAGGACAATAAACGAATCTGTAAAATCAAACAGTAACTCACGAATGAAAAATTAACCGAATCTATAGCTGTTTGCTTCTACTTTCTTGAGCAGTTTTAATGTAAAATCTCCTTAGAATCAATCTATTGGGAAATGTTGTCAAATCTGCTACGAATAAAACTATAAATTAAAACTTATAAACGGAAATGATGGAATTTGCTAACAATCACTCGAGAAGTCGGGGAGAATGTGAGTAAAAACCACATTCTTTTGACGAGGTTCTTCATTTAATTTCTCCAAATGTACTATAAAATCATCAAAGATTTCAGGCTTAAAATCGTAATCAAATTCAACATCCAGATAATGAAAAAATACAGGTAAAATCTTCTCATAATAAACGTGTGTATCGATACCTACAAACCTAATGTATTCTTTGAAAAGGAAAATAATTTTTTCAACGGTTATAAGAGATAAGTAAAAATGTTTATTCTGTTTTCTAAATTCTGTAACAAATTTTGTTTGTTTTTTTACCTCCATATTGCAATTTTGTAAGCAGATTATTCAAATGTGTTAGTTTATTTCGAAATTTCTTAGGTTTAGGTCTTTCGTACAAAATTAAATTACAACCTCTACAAACTAAATACCTTTTATCAATAATTTCTCCTCTATTACAACACTTGTAACAGTTGGCATTATACTCTTCCATTTAAACAAAAAGATTTTTTGTTATAAATGGAGATTATGGAACTAACTCTGCCGAGATATAAATTTTTTTAGCACAAATGTTTATGTTTATATTTCAACTACCGAGATAAAAAGAAATGATTTTATTTTATTATTCAACTATTTAGGATATTTTGTCTATGATTACAAAGATTATTCCGGAAGAAATCGAGATTTTTCATCAGCGAAAGAGTATATTTTTGAAGTTTTAGAAGGAATGAAAGAGAATAATATGAATTTAGCAAATTATTTTTCTTAAATAAAAAATCTATTCTACTAAATAGTCATCAAACAACATGAACTCTCCAAAATCACTTCAGTTTCTAGCATTTAAAGAACTTACCACAGGAAATAGTTATAAAGACTTCTTTGAATTACCTAAATATGTTAAACAAATGTTGATATTTTCCTTAAGTGAAAACGAATCCTTAAATGAAAACGAATTCAGAGAACTTTTAAGTACTAAAAAGTGTTCAATGCAATTTATTACAGACAACTTAGATAGTATAAATATGTTAAATGTAATAGGAGATTTTAAATTAAATAATAGAAAAATAAGAAAAATATTCCGATTTTTACAAAATAAACTAAAACACCAACAATCTGACATTTTTCATCGCTTTTATGCTAAATTTCATTGCTTATTTGTTGAAATGTTGAGAAGACAATATCCATACTGGACAAGAAATATGCATACAGCTAGTTTTTTAACAAGTCTTTGTAAACAACAAGATTTATCAAAGGAATTTATAAGAGATCACGCTTTTGTTGTAGATTGGGATAAAATTATATGGAAAAAAACATTTACGAAACAGATATATTGTGTGTGTGTGGTTCTGACGAAGAAAAGAGAAACGTTTGCCATTCAGCAATTCATTACGATATAATGAAAGACATACAAAATGAATGATTGTGTCTCTGGTGTAGTGTTGTTAGTGTGCGTGTTTGCGCTATGGGAATCACATCACATTCAACTTCTACGGTGTCTATTGTTTAGAGACTTGGCCCTGCACTGCTACTGTCCAACCAAGTTAATGGCTAGGAGCTGTAATTCGGGTCTTAGACTCTGGAATTTTTTTGTTCCCAAGTCTCATTTTTTCTTTGGTAACTACTGTGTAGAAGTTGATGGAGAGATTCAATTAGGGAATTTGTGTCGGGTGTGTTTTGTAAGTGTAATGTTGTATTAATGAAACGATGTGAATGATGAATGTAATGAAACGAATTAAGGAAGAGAAGGAATTAAGGAATGAAGTGGAAAGGTGAGGAAGCAAATGGCGCGCCAACCACAGTTGTCATTACTCGGCTTGTTCTATAGTCATTACACTATGGCCACTCGTGTAAAGACTTGTCCCCAACCACTGAACGACAACCATGTCTTCCTCAATAAAAAGCGCGCCTGAAGCTCTGGGATTTGAACCCAGAACCTCAGGCTTTGAAGGCAAGCGTCTTACCAACTGAGCTACGGAGAGTCTCGAAAGTTATAAGCTATATCTCTGCTATATAAGTTGTTCAATTAGGAGTGCTAGTTTACAAATTTATTAATAATTTTATATTTCAAAAACCACTCAACCGATTTTAATGAAATTTGGTACACATATAGTAAATACTTAACTCTTTCGACTTAACTTATCCATAAGGGTGAAATCATCCCCTATTTCTTAATATTCATAAAAAAATAAAAAAAAAATAATCAGAAAAATCTGAAACTTCAAAAACAAGCGAGTTCAACTTAAAATTTCATGAAAATAACAAAATTTTCAAAATCTACCCCAATCATCCCTTATCTTAATACTCTTATATCTCGAGAACTATTGGAGCTTTTTTGCTGAAATTTGGTATATAGGATCAGTAAATATTAAAGTATTTTTTAAAATCATAACTTCCGGTCCAACCCTTAAGATGACCTTGGAATAGTTTTTTGTTAATATCATCCCCATTTTTTAAGATATTCTTTTGAAATTAAAAATGAATACTTATATCAATGTCTTTAACAATTCTGTAAAGTTGTAGAATTATCCAATGAATAATATAGACAATAAGACGATTTTTTCAAAAATTTTACTGAATTTCTCTAATATCGTTCTTAATCACATCATAGGCTAAAAATTTCTCAGAAACCACAACCACATAACATGTCGAGTTAGTAATAGCATTTTGAAAATCCATATTGATAATTATATCGTTCTTTGAACCAGAAATATTTGTCAAACTCTTTGTTGTATCAATGACATAAATAGGTCTATTCGCTAAAAATTCTTTAGGATTGTAATACATTTCCTTATTATTACAGTAAACTTTCTTAAAATCTTGATACATCTGATACATGATTCTGAAAAGACCTCCTGAAATGTTTAAATTTTGTAATTCATCTGGATAATAAGAACCGTTCAATTTTACTCTGATATTTTTTACATCAAAACTATCAAACTTTGAAGGATTTTTTTCTTGATTATTCTGTCTATCTGTTTGAAAACCTATGATAACGAACTTGGGATTGAAGATATTTCTATAAATATTTGTAATATCGAACGAATAAGTTGTTCCGGAAATACCTTTTTGTTCAATACATTGCCAATCTAGAAAATTAAACATAATGTTTTGACTTTTTGTAATTTCATCAATCAACCTAATTTTACTCGTGGTTTTATAATCAATCATTGGAACTCTAATAAAAAAATCTGTAATTGTTATTTTTCCATCAACAGGCATAACATTTCCAGTTGCAGTCTTCAGAATCACATCATCGTCTTCTGCTCTTATAAAACTTAGATAAAATCCTCCTTTATAGATCGGAATAGTAACATTTTCAAAAAATCCTAATCCAAAATGAGATAAATTTTCCAGCTGCTTCAAAAACACCAAATTTAAAATCTGATTCAAAGCCATTAGAAGTTTGAGAAATAACATCACTTTTTGAATACGAAATAGTTCCTTTAATTGTGCTTAATTGGCCACAGTTTTCGACTTCTTCTATCAATTTATTGTGTTTTCTTACTTCAATCTTAGAAAATAAAAACGGTATAAAATTATCGATTAATCTAACATTATCAGTTCCAAGATATGCTTGACCATCTTGTTTTGTTAAAGTTCCAGAAATATAAAACTGGAAGTTAGACGAGCAAAAGTTATCTCCAAAATCAATATTAAACTCAGTTCTTTTATTCGGTTCATTCAAATGTTGTTTACTAATTGGATAGAAATTTTTAAACTCCGCCCTTTCAATATCACTAGCATATTTTCTGTAGTCCGCCATTTAATAAGAGAAAATTTAGAAATTTTAAACATCATGTATAAGAAAGATATCATTTTTTCATCGATCTAATGTACGTTTTTATAAGAAAAGATATAAATTTTAGTAAAATAATTAAAAAGATTAGAGTCATTTTTAATGATCTACTTCGTCATATTCGGGATTCTCTTCCTTAAATTTTGCGATCTCGGTCACATATTTCAATAAAATTTGCACAGGATAGTAACCGCTATCTATAATATTGTTCCAATCAACTGTATCTTTATTTTCATCCAAAAATTTTATACTCAAGTGTTGATAGAGACAAAGAACAGACATATGATCTTTTAATTGATAATGTATATTTTCTTGAATGAACTCTGGGGACAGATTTTGATATTTAGCAATGTTATACCAATTCAATTTGTTTACGTATAATCTCATCATATCTTCGGATAATTCATATTTTTGAGAAATATCATCCCAATGTTCTTTTTTCAAATCTCTTTCGTGTTGCATTATAAAAAGATCGAAAGCACTGTAATGTCCCGCCATCTCTATTTATTAAGAAAAAATTTCAAGTTTTTATAAATTGGCTCTTTTTAGCGTTACATTCAGCACATTTTCCAGAAACTCTTTTAACTCCATTGATATTTGCATAGTATTTTATATCATTTGTTGCAGTTTTTTCTTTACATCTCACACAGTATATGAGCGCCATTTATATAAGGAAATTTTATCATGCATAAAACCCTGCGAGAATACCTATTTCAGTAAGATCTTCCTCGAACTTATTAATTTTTTCTTCTAATTTTTGAAATTTGACAGCATAAGAATCATTGTATTCAACAAATTTATGACCAATATTCTCAAAAGTTTTCGTAGCATCTAAACTAAACTTATCAAAAGACTCTTTAAATCTAGTAAGTTTTTCATTAATTTCACCAACATCGTCTACTGATCTTTTACTTCTTTCATCAAGTTTTTCATAGACTTCTGTTGTAAAATCTTTAACATGCTGTTTATGATTCTCATAATTTTGTTTTAGTTCATTAAACATTTTAATAGGATCTTCTAATTGAATCATTACAACAACATCAAATGGATTAATTCCTTTACTAACACTGCTAATTCTTTTTCCTTTAAAATCTAAGGCATTTTTAACATTCGGATCATGTAAATCAACAATATCGATGTTTTCTGATAATTTTAGAGGTTTTAAAATTTGTTCTTTAACAACAACATCATGTTTGTCAATACCAGGTCGAACACCGACAATTCTTTTTTTATTAGCCAAACTAACATAATTCTTTTCAACTTTGATCGCTTCAGTAATTTTATCAGCTTTTTCGATATGAGACATTAAATTGGTAAATATTTTTTTTGCACCATCTTCAAATTCTTTTTTCAATGTTTTTATTTTATCAGCAACTTCATTTGAACTCATGAAATTTGCAAGTTTGTTATCATATTCTGCTTTAAAATCTTCAATCTCGACAGCAAACATATCTGAATCTGGAAGGTTTTGTAATAAATTTTCTAACTTGTTATCAAACTCATTTCTCAAACTATCAAAATTCAAACTATTATCTACATTTTGAATAATTTGTGTTCCAAATACGTCAAAAATATTTTGTGAATCCATATTTATTAAGTAATAATTTGTTAACAACTTCTTTAAAATCTTTACCATCACTCAGTTCATTCAACACAAAAACACATAAATGACCACAAATTGGGGGATCTTTATAGTCTTGAATCTGAGAATCATTGTAGTAGACGCTTGATTTTTTCAAATATTTAATCAATTCTATAGGTGGTTTGTCCTCAATTCTTCCATACGAATCAAAATAACATGCATTCTTATCATTTTTATAATAACAAATCCAATGCGTTCCACTTCCCATAATCGAGTCTAAATTCACAATTCCACATTCAAATTTCTTAACTTTTTCAGGTAATGTATCTCTCATGAAGATTCCTCTAAAATGTTTAATATTTTTGCAGATTTCTTCCAATTCCCCGAATGTTAAAGGTTTGATTTCAAATTTTTTTTTCAATGTTTGATTTCACGTAATTCAAAGTTTTTTCATCTAATCCAGATCCTGTAACATCTTCCAACTCTTTATCTAACCAATTTAAAATGTTTCGAACAATAGGAATCACATCCTTTTTAACGATTGGAGCAGCTTTACGAACATAAGGAACAACATTTTTAACAACTGGAATATTTTCTCCAAAATCTAATAAATCTTTCAAAAGTCCACCATTTTTAAGTTCTTTCAACTGATTATAAGAAAATTCTATTCTGGTTCCTTTATTGTTTTTCTTATGTTTTTCGAGTTTATTGTATTGTCTATTTGTTAAAAATATCTTATCTTCGCCATTTTTTAGTTGATCTATTTTAAATTGAATACTAACGGGTATTTTCTTCTTAAAAGCGGATTTTATTTTTTCTTTCTGATTTTTGCTGAAGTTTACGTTCACCTCCATTTATATAGTTAAAATTTCAAGTTCTCTTCGATTCCCATTCCTAGTTTTCTCTTCAAAAACATTGCTCCAGCTGTTGGAAGCGCAACAAATCTTTCACCTAAACTAGCATCTTTTGATAAAAATCTATCCATTGCTTTATCTTGCAAAACTTTATCTGCTATATGTCTGGAATTTGTGTCTCTATGTTTTGCATAAAAAATATCGTGTTCCATAGCAGCTTGATCTAATTTATTTATACCAGGATCTCCTCTTTTTAGTCTTTTTTCGAGTTTTGTGCCAGGCCCCAGATACTGATAAGTTGGTACGTGTAATTCAAAAGGTAAATTGTTGATAAAATCATTCAAAAGTCCGCTACCTTCAATCATAGATGAACTTATTGCCGGCAAAATTCGTTTTAAATATTTAATTCCATCAGGTTTTTCAATCATTTCATCAAGTTTGTTCGAAATAAAATCTTTAATCGCTTTCTTTTCGTTCAAAAAATTGTTGTTTCCAGCCTTCTCTTGAGCATAAATATAATTAATAATTCCATCGAGTTTTGTCAAATCGTCGATATATCTGTATTCAATCTTATTATCACTGTATTTTCTCACACCTGATCCTTCGATTCTTTTTTCCCAAATTGGTTTAATTAAGTTAATATATTTTTTACCTCTACTTGACTTAGGCTTCTTAGTAGATGGATCATTATTTTTGTAAATTGAGTCAGATTCCCATAAAATTTCTGTATACTTTTTCAAATCTTCTTCAGAATATAAATTATCTTTTGGAGCGTCATAGTCTGTTAATAATCTCCATAAACCTTGAGTTCCTTCATATGTTTTTTCATTAATAATGATATCATTATGTTCAAAATTAACGGGTAAATTTCCAATCATAAAACTTCTCTTTTTTCTGTCCCAATACAAACCAAATTTATCATCCTTTGCTCTAGGAAGAAACTTTTTACCAATTTCACCAATTATTATATCCGTTGTTCCAGGACTTATTGGTTCAACTATGGTAGAGTCTTCAATGATTCGAGGTCTAAATGGTGTTGAAGATGGTAATTTTGGCAATTCAAACTCTTCAGATTCTGGAATTGAAATATCGGCAAATTGTCGTACAACTGGAACCAAATTCATCAAATTTTGATTATCACTTAAAACATTTTCAATTTTGCCCTCAACGTTTTTTATTGCAGAAGTTACAGGTTGATTGATTTTTTGAATAAATTCTTGTTCTTTTTCATCAATTCGAATCTGTTCTTTAAATTCTTTGATTAATTTCTTTTCGATTTGATCAAGTTTTTTTCGCTTCTTCAGAAGTTACGTTCACCATTTAATTAGAAAAATTTTGAAACGTGAACGTGGAACGTATAACGTGAACGTGGAACGTAAAAACGTGAACACGAAACGTAAAACATGAACGTGAAACACGAACGTGAAACACGAACGTGAAACGTAAACACGAACGTAAAACATGAACGTGAAACGTAAACACGAACGTGAAACATGAACGTGAAACATGAACGTGAACGTGGAACGTGAACAGATTTACCGTTTTTCTGTTATTTTCATAATGTAAATAAAAATTAAAGATAATATAAAAATAGTTGTAACAAATATTTTATCAAGTAGATTTGTCAGACCACTGAGCAGCATTTATGTTAGAAAATTTATTCAAATATTTTCCATTTTTAGGCTTCAAAGTTAGATTAATAGTTAAAAAACCGTAGTCTTCTTTCCAAATTTTATCACACAACTCAATAAAGTGGTTAAAACTCATATCAGATCCCACATAATTGTTATAAATCTTTCTGGAATAATGATCATCTTGTTTAAAAACACACAACATATTCAAATTATTTCTTATAACTTGTTTATCAACCTTTGAAAAGCATTGAGAAAGATAGATACAAGATATGTTTTTGTGACGAGACATTACGAAATATTCTTTAATAACGTCTTGATTTTCTAAAATAAATACAATCATCGAAAACGATTAAAGAATTTGGTTTACATTCGCTTAAGTGAACTATGTCCTCGGAAGCATTATAAAAATGTGATATTTTTTTGTTTAAGTTTTTCTCAATATTTTCAAATCTTTCTTGTAATTTTTTATAGGCGTCTTGTTCTAAAGATTTACTAAAAACATACAAATTGGAATAAGGAATCAACCTATTGTAGATAAAATTCAATAATAAAGTTGTTTTTCCACATCCACTTGAACCAACAATTAACAATCTGATTGGTTGATCTTTCTTACTTTCTTCAAACGTTTGAAGTTTTATCTGATCTTTTTGCTTTAAAAATTTCTCCATTTAAATAGCGAAAATGAAGCTGTTCAAGTTGACTTCAGAAAGCTCTCAATTATTTTTAAACTTGGAACATCCTATACACTTAGAGGAAGAATCAAATTATTTTATCGGTTTAAGCGGTTTTTATTCTGACAATTTTGTAATAAATATTAGTGAAAGTTCTCCTTATTGTATAGGATTTAGTGAGAAGAACATAACAAAATATTATGGTTTAAACAAAGGATATTATACTTTCGATCAAATAAAAAATTCCCTTAAAAATTATCTGAAAACATTCAAACAATCAGATAAATCTTTAAACTTTGACGAAAACAAGTTTGAAATGCAAAAAAAATTATCTCTCTAATAAAATTCAAATAAAATCACCAGTAAGAATAATGTTTTCAGCAATTATAGTAGATTTATTAGGGTTTGTTCAAGAAACTATTGAGCCAAATCAGGTATATTTAGGAAATAAAACGCCAAAATTTAGACCGTTTGATGTAATTGAAGTACATTGTAATCTCGTTGAACCTAGTTTTGAAACTCATACCGAACATTTACACAAAGAATCTGAAATTTTGTACACTTTTTTCCCAAATGTTGCTTATGGATCAAAAATCAGTGAAAAAACCGAATGAAATCGATTATATTCCAATTAGAAAAAATATTAAAAGAATTCAAAAAATCGTTCTAACTATACAAGACTCTGAGGGAAATTTATTAAATAATGAGAGTAAAACAACAATATATTTAAGATTGTCGAAAGAATGATGAATCAAGGGGGAACGAATCGTTCTTACCTTCAAACTTTCAAAAAAAAACACTGTTTTTATCAATGAATCTGGACTTTACACTCAAAATAAAAATTACTAGTTAAATTTCTTTTCTATCTAAATGGTGACAGTTGTAGATCTAATAAATAATCAACTCAAATTCAATAATACAGAAATTTTTACGATTGTTGACGAAAATAACGAAATTTGGTTCAAAGCAAAAGATGTTGCAGAAATTTTAGAATATGAAAACACGAGGCAAGCTATCATAAATAATGTCGATAATGACGATAAAACAACTTTTGAATGTATAAATTACAGTAGTCTATCCCATAGACCCCGAGAAAATATTCAAAAACATACTATTTTCGTTAATGAATCTGGTTTATATTCTTTAATTTTGAGATCTAATAAGCCAGAATCGAAATTGTTTAAAAAGTGGGTTACAAAAGAAGTTTTGCCAAGTATTCGTAAATTTGGTGAGTACAAACTTGAAAACAAGATTAAATATTTAGAGGACGAAGTTAAACACTTGCAAATTAAAGATGAAATAAAAACGGAAATAATCGCAAAACAAAGTGTAAAAATTGACTTAATGAAACCAGACCTTGTTTGTAAAGATTTTGATAAGAAAAAACACCATGTTTTTGTATTAATTAAGAAGAATCACATGTGGGAATATCCTTATTACGTTATCAGAGCTCAAAAGAGAGAAATACCGAAAAGATTGAAAGAACTTGAAATTGATTACCCAGAAATGGAAATTTTATTAAGATATGGAGCTCCAAATAGTATAAATCTCTACAACCAAATGAAAGAATCTTTGAATATTTTATACAACGGAAATCATTTTACTACAAATATGGCAGAATCTCGACTGATTTATAGAATATCTAAATTACACGATGAAAATGTTTCTAAATTTTACTAAAAACTCTCGATTTATTATATTTTGTTTGTAAATGTTTAGCATAACTAGGTAACCATTGTAGAATTTTTTTTTCATATTCACAAGGCATTTCGTTTTTTATAACTTTCGCTGAAAATTTTTTTAGCACAATCTTTGCAAAAAGCATCTTTTCTATCTTTACTATACTGCCAGTTATTAAATTCAGAAATATTTTTAATTTCTTTACAAAAGTAACACTTTTTTTCTTCTAAAGTTAATTTGTCCATTTTATCATATAATTCCTTACAATAACAGTCTTTTCTATTCTTTTCCTTATAAAATTCTTGACACTTTGTACATTTCTTTTGAGACTCCATTTATATAGAAAAAATTATTACACGATGAAAATGTTACTAAATTTTATTAAACTCTCGAATTATGATATTTTGTCTGTAAATGTTTTTGAAGATAAGGTAACCATTGAATGATTCGTCCACACTCGCAAAGAGTCGGTTTCTTTTGACTTTTTCGTTGAATTCTTATAGCACAATCTTTACAATGCGTATGTTTTTTATCTCTACTATAATGCCAATCGTAAAATTTGGAAATATCCTTAATTTCTTTACAAACGCAACATTTTTTTCTCTTCTAATGTTAATTTTTCTATTTTATCGTATAATTCTCTCTCATATTTACTACGACAAACTTTACACATAGACTCTATTCCTCCTTTTTTAGTCTTATTTTTATGAAATTCTTCAAAATATTTATATTCTTGACAAATTGTACACTTCTTTTGAGCCTCCATTTATATAGAAAAAATTACAGCTTTGACTTTCTCAATTCATATTCATAAAACTTTCCGGTTATTTCTTCATTATTTAAATCTTTTATACTATAAGTTACAGGATCTGTGTTATTAATTTGATAAATCACAAAGATTTCTCTTGACCAATTGTTCTTATATTTGTTCGAAAATGTTGTTTTTTTACTAACAATTCTTACATGATCATTGACTTTAAATTTAGTTTTCGTGTGTGAATTTCTGGTGGAATATACTTGAAAACGGTCTCTAATAACTCCTTTTCTGCAGCCTTATCTACGTCTTTGGGCTTCATTTTGATCGTGCTGTGAACTGTATCGTTATAATTGTTTACGATTTTTTGAAGAATATCGATCCATTTAAAGTTTTTATTAATCTCAAAAATTACTTTCATTCTCTCATTTTGAGTTCTGTTATATCTCTCTACAATACTTGATTTCTCTTCATTTTCAGTATGATAAATCTTAATGTTGTATTTTCTCAAAACATCGTTAAATTCTTTATTTTTAAACTCTAAACCCTTATCTGTATGAAGTAGGTTAGGAGGTTTGTGATTGATCCTTATGGCATCTTTTACTATATCTTCGACAGCTTTTGAAACATCCTTGCCGTTTTTTCTTTTGATAGCTCTTGACCAAGCATATTTTGAGAAAGTATCAATAACATTTAACATATACTTAAATCCATCATTTTGATCTGAATAGTTAGACATTATTACTAAATCTGCTGCCCATAAATCGTCAATTCCTAAAGTTATAATTTTTTCTCTTTTTAAACTTTTTTCGTACTGGTGCATGAATTTCTCTAGCTTCAATCTCGATTTCTTCCTTATTCTTAGATTCTTTCTTTACTTGTTTTTCATAAGGATTCTTTATAAATTTACTCTTATTTGTCTTACATTTTGAACATTTTGCTGCAATTCTATACAATCCGTTTTGAGTTTGAACAATCTTAGAATCTATATTTTTCGTTTTCTTTTTACACTTGTGACAGTGAATTAAATCATCTTCCATTTATATATCAAAGTTTCCAACTTTGTTTAACTCTTCTAAAATATCTGTTTTAATTTCGCCTTTATATCCATACGGTACTGTATCGATCTTATTTTCTAGGACAATTCTCTTATCATCTTTAGCGTTCAGTGCCAGCTTGTTTATGGTAACTGTGTACAACTCATGTTTGTAGCTTTTGATTACTGTCATCTCTCTAAATTCTTCTTTATCTTCGAACAAACATTTCTTCAAGTTTTCGATATTTATTGTTTTATTTACAACGCTTCTCTTAATCCCTTTGCATCTTACTGGATTTTTGTCTAGATATTTGTACGAGTACATTTTCGATCTCAATCCACAAAATTCTTCTAAAAACTTCGCTATTTAACTCATCTTTAAATTTCCCTATTACCTTCTTATTTTTAGTAGTGAAACATTCGTGATCTTTTGGATAATCACTTGTATCAAAGTCATCTATATTTTCTTTAATAATTTTAAAAGGATCTCGTTTCAATTCTAGAAAATAACTGTCTGTATCCATGTAACAAAGATTCAAATCTGGATCGAACTTCTTTAATTTATCGTAATAAAACTCATACATTAACAATTTTGATAGGTCAAGAACTGAAAAATCCTATGTAGATCGGTTTGTTAAATTTAACCTTTTGTTTGTACATGTGACTCGCTATACAGTTGTCGTCAAAGATATTAAAGCATTTGAAATTTGTTTTCTTAGCTTGTTTCATTGAAAATTCTTCATTTCCTAGTTTGATATCACATCTATTTCGCACATTTTCCATAGATTTTCCAAAAACTGAGTTGTTCATCAGCTTGTAAAAATCTTTCTCAAAGTCACTTGTAGCTTTGGTTCTCATGTTTGTGTTAAAATCAATGTACTTTTTCATAAAAGGCTTCTGATCGAATGCTATAACTCTATTCACATGTTTCAAAATCATACCTTGTTCGAGGTAAAATTTCAAATTTCTTGAATGAACAAACGTATTCAAGTAAAGTTGTATTATCCAGTTGTATTATTACGTATTATCCAGTAAAGTTGTGCAAAGTTTGTTTTTATAATGTTCGGGAGCAAGAGGTAAATCCTTGTGATGTTCATGTAAATTTGTTGGATATCCTAGATCAACTTCGAGAATATAGCCATAATCTTCGTCGCCAGTGAGTTCTAAAATTGTTTCTTGCCACTCTTCTTTTGTATATGTTTTCGGGTTCATCCACTTGATTTCGTTATATGGTAAATTTTGCATAAGCCCGTAACCATAAAGGTTATTGGCATCGACGTACAACAGATAGTTTTCAGGCTTTGATTCATCAAAATCTTTCAAATATTTGTTATTTGCTTTAACATATCGTTTAATACATTGAGAAATGCCTCCGCGAATACCTTTTTCAATCATCAAATACATGTTATAATCGTTAATTAGCTGAAGCTCAATTTTCGTTAATTTTTAACATAGCGTCCCATGCGAGGCTTGGAGCTGTTAAATAATGTGCTGGATCAAGTTTATAGCAAAATTTAAGCAAATGTTTCTGAAGTTTTCAAAAAATATCAGCAAGCAATAAAACATCTTGGATGTTATAGAGATCTGAGTAATTACCAAGATTTTTATCCTTTAATTTATTCCAAACAGCTAAATAATGTTGAAAATCTTTCTCAGATATGCTCTCATCTGTTAAAAGTGAATAGAAATCTTGAATTTTTAGCTCTTCTGTGTAATCAAGTTTTTCAATACTATCGATACATTCATAGGGAAATATTCCTTTTCCAGATAGAATTTTAAAAATCTCGTTGTCGTCATTTGGCTGTCTTTTTAGAATTTCATTCAATATTCTTCCATCCTGTATAAAATGATTTGTATGTTTAAAATCTTCTGTCTTTAAATTTTTAGCTAACTTTTCTATAGATGAGGCCATAAATCTGAACGTATCTACGAAAGAAAACTTAATGTATTTTCTAGGTTTATTACCTTCGAATTCATATCCATATCCAGAATTTACAGAATAATTTATATATCGTTCATCGGTGTTTGCGATCAAATCAACATTTCCATATTGTTTAGCCAATTCTTTTATGTACAAATGAGTATCGTAGTTACTCATATTGTGACAGAAAAACTGGAATATTTTGTGGAAATTTCAAATTCAGATTACAACATGAATGAGCTGCGCCTCGAAATTTACCTGTTAAATGACAATGATCTCTTACTTTATTATAACTCTTATCTTTCCAACTATCAGGAGTAAAACCATACTGAATTGACTCAACATCATAAGCAGACCATTCGCAAATATGACAAACGTTTGCATTTTGGTATGAAATTTCTTCTTCTTCAGTCAATTTCATAGGTTTTTTGTTCTTAGAATTATATTTTGTAGCTATGTATTTTGATATTTTATTGAGCTCTTCAAACAATTTTGCAGGAACATTTGGCAAATCTTCTTCATTTTTTGCTCGATAACATATAGGTTTATACATGCGATTGGTAACATTTGACACTAAATATAGAGTAAAGCCATAAGGAATGTGCTTCTGAATCTTGGTTGTAGTCGATCTTTGTGGATTGTTCTTACATGTCGAAATTTTCTCTAATATACTCTCAAAAATCAATATAAATAACGTAAGGATGAGAAAATTTCTTTTGATAATTAGTAAATGTTGTTGTTTGACCTGGAAACGGCATAATTGGCTTACAAACTTCATGTTGCTTGCAAATTTCTAAATGATCTGTTAAATCTCCAGATTTGTAGAAATGGCTTAAACATCTTCTACAAAGAAATTTTCTTTCCTTATGCTTGGATAACTGAGAACTCACGAGTTTATTTAAATCGGTTATCAAAACATAATGAGATTTGTCTTCTTGTTTAACATACAATAAATCGATTTCTAACTCGGCATCATATTTTTCAGAAATTTGTAACGGAACAATGTTGAGTTTTTCGTCATAAGTATAGACATTGATAGACATTTTTGGATATTTGTACTTGGAATTGGAGCTGCGTTTCTCAAATAATTGTATATCTTTTAAAGACATTGGATACTCAAAGCCCGAAAATATCTCGTCATTTACAAATTTCTCGTATTGCTTTGCTCTGTCAGCATTCTTTTCGGGTTTTCCAATAGCACATCGGATAGAATAAACAAAACAGAAATCATCTTTATTTTTGATATTTACACAAGCTTTCTTTACCTTGATCTCTTGTGGTAAATCGATATATGATCCTGCGTTCATAAATTCGTGTTTATTAAGGCTCAAAACTAGTTGTTTGCATCTTTTAAATGTCCATCCTGAACCCCTATTTGGATGATTTGTCTGTTCTCGATGTGATAATTTATTAAATTGTTTAGAAAATAAAGTCGTTTACATCAAATATTTCGTCTGCTTTTATAGTAAAATACATTGGGCAAGTTTGTGGTTCACCGTTTACTAAAGTTCGTTCATATTCACATTCCAAAGAGAGATATCCTTTCATATTTTTAACATTCTCTTGAAATTTTTCTATTAAACTTTTAATTTCTGGCCTCATAATTGATAGATATTTGTAAATTGACATGGAATTATCGTTTAAATTTGTTAAAATGTATTGCTTGAAAAGACCGTGTATTGAGGATAAAACTTCTACATCTATGATATTTTCAGGTTTTTCGTTAAGAGTTTTGTCAATTTCTTCGATCATTTCAGACTTAGTTTTATCGTTTGTTTCAATGGACAATTTTTCAGCGATTGATTGAATTTTTTCATCATTAAATAGATTGAGATCTTTTTTATCTTCCTTAAAGTTTTTCTTTAATTCACGCAATTTTTCTATATTGTACATCTTTTCATGATCGACAATTTGATTTTCTTTAGCCCATTGTCTTTAAAAAATTCAGTTCTTTCTCGTAAATTTCTTTGTTTTTGGCATGGATTTTGGAGCCATAATGTCGATCATAGTTTTTTCTTAAAATTTCTTTTTTGCAAAACGGACATGTTACTTTTTCACCCTCCATTTATATAAGAAAAATTTCTTAACTAAGGTTTGTAGGAGGCAATTTAAAATTCTCTATACTATTTTTTCAATAATTTTAGAATTTAAAAAATTAATGATTTTTACTTGAATTTGACAGAAATCAGCACAATTTTCTGGTGAAACAGTGATAGATTCTTCTATTTATTATTTAAAAAATGTGTAAACTAAGACTTTAAAATTATTGAAAAAAAGTAGTATAGAGAATTTAAATTGCCTCTTACAAACCTTAGTTAAGAAATTTTTCTTATTTAAATGGAGCTACTAAAAGAATTAAATGAGGTTGGTGATTTAAAGATCAAAGAATATAAGAAATTAATGGAAATTAGAAGGAAAATAAGAAATACAAAATTTTGAATCTGGAGAAAATGAAAGATAAATTCGGGTTTACAATAATTGCCGAGTTGGAAGATTATAAAGTACACTTACCGAACAGATTTTTGACTGTTTTGGATGAAAAAAAGATTAAAGAATTGAATAAACATGATAAATTACACTTGGTTGTTACTGGAAAGAAGACTATTAAAGATAAAGACTGTGTTACTATCAATTTTGTAGAGTAGAAGATTTTTCGTCGTAGCAGACATTTTCCGATAGATTGATTTGACAGGCTCAAGAAAGTAGAAGCAAACAGCTATAGATTCGGTTAATTTTTCATTCGTGAGTTACTGTTTTGATTTTACAGATTCGTTTATTGTCCTTTAAACAGTATTTTCCCTTGATTTTACTGTTGGCTCCGAAAGTGAGCTAGGAACCCCATATTCCTACCTACTTATATATATATATATATATATATATATATTATATATATATATATATATATATATATATATATAATTTCAAATAAACATTCGAATCGGCAAAAAAGGTAATTGCTACCGCCGGGAGTAGGTCTCGCCCCAAACCCGGATCTCTCACTTGCCGGGTGAATGTGCTACCATTACACCACAGAGCGCTTTACTTTTCTTCCGAATTCAATTATTTTGTTAACTTGGCCGTATCTGGTCCACATATGCGTTTAAATAATTGAGCAAAACTAACATTATGAATCGGAAGACCAAATAACTGTCTCATAATGACTCTTTTATTTACGTTAAATCATTATAAATGGGCAATAGCCTTATTGTAATGTTTCAATAAACATTGAATCACCGGAAAAAAGTAAAGCGGCTCTGTGGTGTAATTGGGTAGCAACATTTCACCCGGCAAGTGAGGAGATCCGCCGGTTCGACACTTCCCGGCCGGAGCGCAGCAATTTAACTTATTTGTGCGATTCAATGTTTATTGAAAAGATTAAATAAGGCTATTGCCATTTATAATGTTTAACGTATATAATATATATATAATATACATACTATTACATTATGTTAAAACTTGGCGATTAGCCTTGCATTTCACGCTCATTTGAAGTCTATAAGGATAGGTGTGGATTTATAAGAAGTGGTGCTGTTTTGTAAAGAATGTTTATTTTCAGACAAGACAGCAATTTGCCGATAGGAAATTTATTTTATTTTCCATACATTCATTTAAGGGTTTCCCAGGATAATCTCGGGATAACGGAGATTTGCCATTATGGGTGCGAGAAGGATTTCATAAACAGTTAAGGCTAATCCTGGTACTCAGGTGTTGAAAACCCTAACAAATTAATGTTGTAAACATACACAAAAACTAAAAACAAAATAGTGCGATTATATGAAAATTGCCACACTATCAAGCTAAATTTAAAAAAACG
>NW_025784198.1:0-25898 GCF_021130785.1 Homalodisca vitripennis
ATGTGATTACAATTTTATATTATATACATATTTGTGGAAATATATACCCGTACATGCATAACGTACAACTTGTTGCACAATACTTTGTCATTGCCTAGCTCAGTAATACGTAGAACATGTTTTAGTTACAAGCTTATAATACAAATATATCTCGCTGCACAAGATTTACAAAGTTTTACTAAGCATATATTATAGAGCAAAACAGGTTGTAGTGTGATACGTGCTTAAAACGCTACTTTAATTAAAACTACATAAAGATCAGAGTGTATTTCTTAGAATCTTAGTGTTAAAGCATATTTACAATTTCCTAACCTCTTACTGTGATATGAGTAATTCAAGAATTTTAAAATTATAAACGTATTAAAACACATTAAACTCGGTTAAAACACTTTTTAAAACCACGATTCGACACGAAGACTTCTACTGCTATAAAGTGGCACACATGCTAAACACTAGCTACTTCAATAGTTCTCATTCTAACCTGAGCGAAAAATAAATGGTTCTAATTCCTATTGCCGATCGTAGAGAACAAATATGTGGCGGAGTCATATGCCACATTCTATAGACGTCAAAAACATTATTAATATTACGTATAATCTGTAGCACGTAAATATTTCTTAATTTCTTTTAAATCTTTTGTAAGTTACCCACACCAAGAGGTAATCAACTTGTTATAAATATATAATTAGTTTTAAATTATAATACATGTTAAATATTTGCGATTTTAATTTTAATTTTTTTTTATTATATACCATGATTTTTATTGATATAAATTTAAACTCTAAACTGGTAGAAAACATAATATACAAGCAGGTTCACAAGACCTAAATGAAACTAAAAATATACTCGAAGGAAAAGTTCAGAAGATAATACCTAAGGCTGCAGACTTGGACCATAAATCTCTCAGGGAGTTGAACTGTTCCCTGCTGTATATTGTCCTGCCTGGGGCTGAATATTTACGCTCCTCCTCGATTTTTAACTCACAAAATAATCTAAAGAGGTCAATTCCTATGTGTTCTGCAGTAATACGTAAGTATTATGTTATGGTAGAAATTTCAAATTAGTAACAATTTGTTTATCCTGGCTTTAAGTTCATTAAAAAAATTTAGAATGTGTACAAATAAGGTACATTGGGTTCCATAGACATATTTAGAGTCTATAAATTACAGAGAAATAAAGGAACAAATACGGAAGTACTTGTAACTAAACATTCATATTCCATAGAACCTAACGCAAAAATTTGCGCAGAGTAGCGCTTCATCAATATATAAGTTTTGAAACATTTTTACTCGAATTCTTTGTTGAAAAGTTTGGACAATAATTTTCCCCCACCTACATCTTGAAAATTTAAAAAGTGACCTAACTAATGCTTATCAAAGATACGTCGATTTACAGCATGACCTACAAAACAACTTGAATAACCGTTAAAGTGTAATTATTTTATATTTTTCCTTGAAGGGAGTATTTATGAAGTTTTATATAGTTTCAATAATTAATTTAATAAAAGAACAAACTATAGGAAATTCTTAATTCAGGATTTGTTTAGGTTTACCAGGGCTTAACCACATAGTATTTACGAGGTATAACGTTAATGCTATATTTTCATTGAAGGACTTTTATAAAGTCAGCACTCCTTAATTTAACTTTATTCTCGGTATATATGTACATATTTCGTCTCAAAAGCTATGAAATATTTTACCTATCTCTTAGTATGCCCAATATAATGTATAATATAATTAGGATATTAAAAATATATTGATTACTTTCACAGTAATCACTCTCAATATTAGCAATGTGTCATATTACTTACTCGATATCTTCATCTTTATCGGTTAAAACTTTAATTTGTACAATCTAAAAATATCTTAAATTTTAATTCAATTCAAGATCAGACATAGTAATGTGAAACATATATATATAATATATATATATATATATATATATAATATATATATATAATATATATAAAAATGTTATGTAAATTTTTCAGAACATTTTCATTATATTTTTTGAGCTAAAAAAGGTGCTGATCGCTGCTTTTAAATATTGCAACTATGACATAAACCCACTATTGCACTAAGTATTTTAGCAGTTTCCTTAACAGGAATCAGATTCTAACACCTTCCAATACCACAAAGTAATTTGGACTTATACGCCACTTTGGTTATCCAACCCCTCTTATATATGTTATTGAGGCATTAGTAGCATTTTGTAATCTAATAGAGAATTTATTAAGAATCATTTTAATAAGTTACTATGAAATATCACAGACAAACTTAAAATATTACAGGGTGTATATTATGTCTGGAAAACACCCAATATATATCCTTATAATAATTTAAATATAAATTTGAAGACCTCTTACAATCGTGATAGAGGATTGGGGCATCTACTTTTTGGAACAATGTTTTGTTATGTCACAACAACGGGGGGACTGTCCTGCCGAGGGTATCGGTTGAATATTCTTAATGGAAGCCCTATACCTTGTGATACATAATTTTAAAGGTAAAATAGCTTACTGAATTGAATGCCACAAACCGCGATCTCAAGGGAATTTTATTCTATCAGAAAATATGAGCATTTTTTAGTATTGAAAAATTTACTGATGTTCAACAATGTAATTTTAAACGATGGTTCTTGCCACAAAAGATGTTGTTACACACTAATTTTTTAGCATTTTTTTTAAATTGATCATAATTAAATATAAACAAAAATTTCATTTTAAGAGCTGGTTCTATTAGCACAAATATTGCCAGTTTTTATTACAGTACAATTATGGAAAATACTTATGTCTGATTGATTTCTTATTACAAATAAAAAATAAATGTATGCTGTTAGAAAAGTCTTACAACAAAAACGTTTTTACTGCATTTGGTATTTGTCAAAGCAATTTGTTCGAGTACTGTGTTCCTTCTACGGTTTTGACAATGAGCCAATCTTGTGTAAAATGATTCGCGACAGAGTTTGGTCCTAACATTTCTTCAGTCTATCCAAAGCAATCTCCTCTATAATCCTGTTTTCTTAGGTCTTCCAAATTATGAGGCTTTCTTCTATAAACATTGGATTGTTAAATGACCCCATAGGAAATAATCGGGGTGATTGGTGAAAAAAAACAAATCCGGAGATCTTGGGAGGCCATCCATTCGATTTCTCCTCTTCCGGCCAATCCATTTTATGAGGATAACCTTAATCCAAAATACTCTCTTACCTGTCTACCCATAATGGGGTGGATGCACCATCCTGGCGTGAAACCATACATTATCAAAGTATTCTCCTGATCGCAATTTGAAATTAGGCTGGGGATTATTTTTTTTTTTCATTTTTGGAGGGCATATTGTAGTTAAAGTTCGGCACTTTAAATTTCCATTGATGAAAAAGGGTCCAACAATTTTTGTTATTCGCTAAAAATTCCACACTCCATACGTTGCAGATTTTTTTGTGGTTGCTGTGAATGGGACTCAGTTAAATCCAATGTGGGTTTTCACTAGCCCAGTAAACGGCAATTGGAGTGCCCATGTTTAACCAATTGCCATTTATGGAAAAAAGTTATGCCTCATTCAGAAAATAGTATGTTGGTCAGCAAAATCTCTATTGTACATCAACATCTTTGCGCATCCACAAGTTCGAGACAAAACTCAACCTCTTCTGTTCGTAATCATCTCTCACTTAACTGTTTGAGGACTAAATGAAACTTTAAATGGTTTGTATTTATTAATTTTCAAAATCTTACTCGAAGACATAGTGGTGCATATCATGTTGCTGTGGCTAGCTTTTCTGAGCGATGTATGTGGGTCTTCAATAAATGTTTTGCAAAACATCTAAGTGGCATGTTCTTCCATCTGTTGCAGATTGTATCCTACCCGACTTTGGCCGATTACGTACACTCCCCTGTCCATTTTTTTTTTTTTCAAAAACGCCTCAATAGTTTTATGATATTGTTGATAACTAACTTATGGGATTCCCTTTTCTGGGAAAGTGTCCTTAAAACAAATTACAAACTTCCCGATAAGATCTTTGACGATCGCCCCAATATCCTCGCATCATCAACAGAGTTAATTCGTTTTTCTCTTTCAGGAACAATTCACATTAAAAATGCCAAACTAAAAACTGAACTAAGACTGTAAATTTAGATAACTTGTTGAACAGCAATGCTTCAGAGACACTGGATTTCTAAACTCGACAGGAATGATATGACCTTTGTCCATTTGTAATTTCCCAAGCTTAGACCCTGTCTAGTGGAAAGCTCCGATGCTCAAACAAACTGAAACCTGTAGACCAGATGATTTAATAACACAATAATGTTTCTCATAGGCTAGTGACCTTTGTCTCTTTAAACTTTCCTGCTGACTGGAAAACAACCAAGTACAGATTCATAAGTAATCAGAGAAAGTGATCTCATAAGTTTTTATTACATTGTAATAAAAAACTGGTAAATTTGTACGTAATGAAACCACGCTTAAAAATAATTGTTTTATTTTATTTTAATTGAACATTTAAAAAATGCTAAAAAATTAGTTGTAACACATTTTGTGGCAAGAACCATGTTTATTAAAAATTACATTGTATGAAACAATCCAGTAAATTTTTATAATACTAAAAATGCTCCTATTGTTCTGATAGAATATTTCCTTTGAAGATGCGGTTTGTGCGCAGTTCAATTCAAGTAAAGCTTACTTACCTTTAAAATTATGTATCACAAGGTATAGGCTTTCCATTTAAGAATATTCACGATTACCCTCGGCAGGACGTCCCCCTGTTGGTGTGACATAACATAACATTTGTTCCAAAAAAAAGAAGTAGCATGCGCAATCTCTATCACGATTGTAAGAGGTTTCAAATTTATATTTTAAATTAATTAAAAGGATATATTTGGGTGTTTCCAGACATAATATACACCCCTGGTCGAATAAGGACTCTCCTACGGGTCTGGAATTTGTCCGCTTTATAATGACTAAACGTGATGACCGCGCCATGGTAACTATAACTTGGCCGTGTCTTTTTAAAAGGTTTTTAACAGCTGTTAACCAATAAGATCACTTGTTAAAAGCACATAGATCGGTTTTTAAGACTAATGGTTTCCCACGTTACTAGTTGTGAATTTTACCGATAAATCTTGGTGAATAATATTATAAAATTACAGTTTTAAATTTAATCATATAAAGCTTATATAAATTTTTTTTATTTCGAGTGCCTGCTACGAATTTCTTTAGCACATGTTCTCTACTAATACGTGATTGATCTCTGCTAAAAAATGTTCAAACTCTAAACACGAGTCATTGATGGTAAAGAAGAAGCCCCTTATTAATAAGGTCTATAAAGATATAAAATAAACTATATTTTCGTGCATCTAATTTTGTAGTATTGTTTTTTAAAGAAACATTAGAACATAGTTACTGCTATATAATTTATAATGAGTAAACATTATTAGTAAGATTATTATTTCGATAGTAATTACACTATTTAAAAATATCACATTAACTCGTGTACATATTATTCTCTTGTGTAATACAAAACTAGAAGAAGCACTTAAACGCCGTCTTCTACTAGCTGTTTAAGGTACTCAGCTGGTTTTCCATGTTACTGCAAAACTTAAAACTGAAATGCGCTAACATATTACTTTCAAAGATCTATAAGCGTTTACATTACTAAGATAGGATATTAAGTAATGTATATTCTATTTATCAATTTTATTATGCATCGTATTATAATCATTACATGTTAGTATGTTTCCAGAATCCCCATGCATTCATGATTGGGTAATATATATACACTCTACCTTTTCCTGCATATTTTATTCATCACCGTAATTTTAATACGGCGATGATGAAACACTTTCTAAGGTGTAATAATATTAAAAACGTAGTTTATACAAGTAATAAAATACATAAAAAAATAAAAACCTATATTATTTTATAAAAGCTATTATATCCTGTATGATATTAAATAAAAGCTAATTTATCAACGCCAAATGATTTACAGATCATTTAACTTTGTTTTTCATCACCTTTTTTATTTTTACAGAACAGTAATTACCTATAAACTGTTGATATGTAATATAAAATAACTGCAATACTGGAAATGTACAAATATTTTATAATCAATGGTTTGTTTACATTTTATTAAAAATACAATGGCATATGATTAGAGTAAACGATGTAAAAATTACCAAAGATTTGCAAATTATTGTTGCACTAGTGCTGCCTGATTAATTCTGAGGTTTTAGAAAATTATATCTTGACAAATCATTGATTTAACTTTAAATATAGTGAAGTAGCAGGCTATTATTGAATACGACACAACTTCATAAACTACGGTTAGTTGAGATATTTTATTATAATTCTTTACAGTTTTAGCTTACATTAGTAAACAATGTATGGGAAATAGTAGAACAGATTAATGTATTACTTGAGTCAATTCATTCAATTTTATATAGATATTTTATATCGCTGTGTTCAAAAACGGTTGCAGAAAAGTAATATTAAGATTTGTAGTATCAAATAAGATGTAATGGTACTACATGTTAAAACCTATTTGAAGTAATATTTCTCAATTTTAGACACCGAAAATATCGGAGGGGCGTATACGTAAGGGATTTTCTAAATAAGAACCAATACTATATCGTAACTAGATAAGCTATGTAAAAATAACAGTACAATGATAATATTTTTTGCGGTGAAAGCACTTATACACTTAATTAGATATTTATAATTTTGTAGCAGTTCTTTAATGCAATTTGGTAGGATTTGCAAGTGTATGAACACTTCTAGTTCGAGTCACTTATATTTCTGACCCACATGACGAGTCTGTTTTGTTGCCACTATCAAGTAAATATGTCAAAAAGTTTAAGTTTATGGACATTTTTAATTCCGTCGTTCATTTTTATTTTACTAAATAGTTGAATTTTGAATATTTTTTCCTTTATAAATTAAATATAATGCAAATTTCCTGAGAAGCGTACTTACATCCCAAACCCAACTAAGATGTATTTTAGAAAAGGCTTCAAATTGAAATTAGGCATTTGATAGTAACTTTGTATTTTATTTTAGAATTGCAGTACTTACCAAATACTGTGTACTTAATATTTTGCTTAAATTTTCATTGAAGAGAATATTTTTAGTACAAATTTTAATTTTACTAGGCAATCTAGTATTTTTATTTTCTGTGGTCAATATCGGTTGCAGAAACCTGCACTATGTCTACTTACTAAAGTTTTAAAATTGAAAATATGTGTTATGAATGAATTAAACATACAGCTTTTCATACGCAAAGACATTAACAATAGTTGTTTGCTCTAATACAAATTTATAGACCTATATGGGATTTTTCACTAAATCAGAAACTAGTGGGACGTAGTTTGGAGGGCTTTTTTAAATGTAAATATCTTATATCCTAATCTGGACCGCTAAAGATTTGCATGAAACATTTAATGAAAATATTGAAATCGTTTGACATTTTAACGTACCAAAGCCTAACGTAAAAAACTAAATCTTTTTAGGGTGTTTAATGTTATGTGATTGGAGGTAAGATAACTGCTACAGATTAGTAAGAGTGAATACATTTACAAATTTTTTTTAATGAGATATTTTTATCTGACAGGTCAAATACATTTAATCAATTACTAATCATCTACAAATATAATAATATTCAATGTAGTAAATTACGGTTATTGTATAAGGAATGCTCAATAACAAATAATTTGAAACACGAATGCATCCTATATGTGTAAAATCCAATAATTGAAAATGGACTTAGAACAAGAGATATGCGTCCAATGATTGAAAACGTGGCAGCTGCAAATTCAGAATCACGTTCACTCGAGCTATTCCAGTCAATCTGTTTATTTATGAAAATAACCACCACTATAACTGTGTATTTTAATTTAAAAAACGTTGTGTTTCCTTAAACTGCATATTTTTATAGGTACATTTATGTTTTAAATTTGCTTTTACATATTTTTTAACACGACGAAAAACGTATTGGCTATATCAAAACTATACATTATTTTTCTTACTATTACGCCAGAGTGCAAAGATTCTTTTCAGCATTTAGTGATGTATCTGCAGAAATTTTTCTGAAAATTTAATTATCTTTCCCTCTGTTGACTTGTTGAAGTCTAATGATAGCTGTTGAACGAATGAACCGGAGGGATAACTTTAGTGTGTTTACTTCTAATAACCTTACTTTAATATTAGAAAGGGTAACATTGATTCATCAGGAGTATTTTATTTATGTGTGCTTACACAAAGAACTCTGGTGACATTGTTTCAAGGTTATCCCACTTCTAGCTGGTTGAAACCTTCTAGTTTAACCCACACTTTTTACAGAAAACCTATGTGTTACTTAAATCTAAACTACTTTATGAATGCCCAAGTGCGGCATATCACTAAAGCAAGTGTTGAGATTCTGCGGTGCAAGGGTAATTCGTTAGTTCTATTTTACTATGAGAGATTATTGTTTGTTCAACAAGTATTATAGGGTTTAGTTATCTAACACATAATACCGTATCTCCCAATGTCTGTTTTTCCTTTCGAGAGGCTGGTTCAGAGCCGGCTTCCCCTTCTTCCGAAAATACATTACATGAGATAATTTCTTTCTCGTGGATCTCAACAGGATACTGTCCATCCCCTAAATTACCTATCCAGAATATACTGTAACTCCGGAAACTGCGCAAAGGTCCTCATATGACTAGGTAATATTTTTTAACCTCTGGTCCTGACAGAACATAAAAAAGATAAATTTGTGGGTAAAGAGAAAATACAGTTCAAACGAATAAGTGAACAATGTATTATGTGACTGTTATTCTTGATTCATTTCATTATGTCATTAACACATGACGTGATAAGATAATGTTGTTGGATACGTAGATTTTTATACACAGATCGAGCTAATCTTTAGCTTAACCTATTACGTCATATTCTTTACAAACTACGTTTATCTAAAAAATGGATAAGTACGGTAGGTAATATGAAACATTTATTTTAGTATTTATTCACATGAGTGTTTGATATATCCAGGATATACTCCTAAAACAGAAGAAATACCTTCTGCAACCAGAAAATGAATTACAATTATCACTTGTTTATGTATTTTTATTTATTGCAATCATTATGAAGATCCCAGTTATATTTTTTATTTCCTTGAGTACAGTGAATTGACATAGAAATACGCAATATATATATCTACTAACTCTCTATTGAAATTTAAAATGGTTTCTATTGGTCATTAGGAATCCTTTAAGTACCAGAACTTTTGTTCATTGTTGGGAGAACGCTAAGCCCACCAAAATGACCTAAAATGTTGGTTGCGTTTAACCTTATTAATTATTAATATGTTTTTTTAACATTTTTCCATATATCTTTAGCAGTATACAATTTTATATGAAAAAAGGCTATAATAGTTATCAGATTACAACCAATTTTTAAAGTTGTACAAAAAACATTATTAACGTGGATTAACAGACGTAAATAGTCACAGTTCGATAAGAAATCATAGGAACACTTTGTATGTAAAATATGTTTAGTTTACGGGTACAATGGTGAAATCTATATATAGTTGTAATATAGCGAGTACAACAGTTATCACTAGGTAATTGAACCATGTAACATTCACCGCAGTTATTCCTTTCAGGGCGACCGCTGAGCGAAATTGTCCATGCATGCCATGAGTATTTGTGGTTTGGAAGTGCACAACACGCTATTGATACAGAGCGGGTTTGCGAAAAATAACGCCATCGTTTAAATAATTTGTTATTATAAGTCAGTAGTTTCAACGCTTGGTTACATCCAATGAGGTAAGCATGTAATGTTACGCGCGCGCGCGTATGTGTGCGCGTGCGTGCGTGTGTGTGTGCGCGTGCGTGCGTGCGTGTGCGTGCGTGTGCATGTGTGTGTGTGGTGTGTAAAACTTTTAACTTTTAAGTTTTTGTGTTATGTTTGTGATATTCAAGAAAATATTTGAAATCTTTCTCCACATTAACTATTACATCACTAATAGCAATTTATGTGTGTACAGAAGCCCTGTAATACTCTACAAAATCCATTTAAAGCGAGAGAAGGTCGAAGAATCAAATAATAATAATAAGTATATGGCTGTTACAAGGAGTAATTAAATTTACCCAATAGAGTTAAAGGTACATGATAAATATTAAAACATCTCTTCTGTTCATAAAGTATAGCAGGGTTCACAAAAATTTAAAGGAAGGGTTTTAAATCAACCTTTTGTAAGCAAAGTGAGACTGATGATGTAAGGCTATCCTTATCTCATTAGAATACATACGAGGTTGCGAACACCGATGTTAAAGACAAACTGAGCTTAGAGAGCTAGAACATGCTATAATAATATCCATTTTTATAATAAATGATTATAATTATATGGAATACTTTTAGACCACATGCATGGACTTAAAAATAGTGCACTTCTAATTTTGTATTTAAACTATATCAATTAAGTTTCATAGTCAAAAACAATAAGAGTTCATCTTTTATCCTTTCGAAAACATATTTTTCTATTTATATTACAAGCATATCTAATGTAAAGGCCGGGCACCGAAGTTTTTACACATAACCTAGCTATGGTGGTAGGGGTAAATTCATATGTGTACCTTTTGAAACCATGAAAAAACCTTTGGATGAATAATAAAAAGGCGAGATTTTAAAATCTTTTCATCTAAATAGAAGCGATTTAAAGGGCTCATTCATATGTCCATCTTTAACCTCTTATTAGAAAAATCAGGTCGGTGACAACGTCAGATATTAAATGGTGTATAACATGAAGCTGAATGAAAATTTATAAGGGTATCCACTCTATCATAAATAAGGTCATATGAAACGGTGCATAAAACCTTTAATTAAAAAAGATACTTTATCACGCATTTGTCATTCCATAATATGTTCCAGATTTTTTGAGAAAATTAAAATTGTGGGATAAAATTGTAATATTATAACAACTTATATTAAAACATAAATCACTCTTAGGTAGTCTCGTAAACACCATAACTAAACGTGTGTCACAAGACAAAGAAAATTCGTTTACAATATATCACCTTTTTGTTGTAGGTAATACATTCATAAAACCAAAAGACAACTAATGAGTAAAGTTAAAAAGAAATAGAATACAAAAAGGGGTAGTGCAAAGTTTTAAAATTGCTCAATATTTCTGGTATGAAAGTCATAACATGAATCAGGACAGAGCCACAACAAATATAGAATTTATTAATAAAAAGAAAAATAACTGAGGCTTCATTACAGACAAGGAGTACATCAACTGCCAAGTCAACCTTTGGTAGAGGTTACATCACTTTACGTACAACTGTTACAAACATATATAACCAGGAAGCCTAAGTTTATTTTAAAATAACAATAACTTAAATAATAAAATTCTTAATAAAATTTCTACAGAAAGTCTGAAGGAGAAAATGTAGAGCGGGTGTCCCTGGTTTATTCTTCTCCGTTGCGATACAACAACAAATTACAATATTGTTATTTTTTGTGTTATAATTTGACTTATGCTGGTGTGGAGGGCGTTGTGCCAGTGCTTTTGATAATATTATTACATTGTCAAAAGTCGTTGCTTTTAAGGTCATGTTTTTGTATTCAGATTTTTTAGAGGAGGAAGGGCGTCTTTTTCAATCTTATATTAGACGCAGTATTATAATTTTTCCAACAGTATTGGTATAAAAAGTAAATATTAACTTCTTAAAAATTAAGAGTCCATAAATCTGTTTCTATTTTATTTTATTTCATATCAATTTCTGAATGGACATTTTTATAAGTAATATTTGTATGTTTCTTATAAATATTAGAGTATACCGAATATAAAAATAAGATGCCTGTAGCCTGTCGACTTGACTATGTTTCTATAATGAGTCTTTTGTATTCTATAGTTACAAATGTATTGATAATTGTTTTTGTATATGTGTTTTTCTATTATATTTTATACTATTATCGCGAGAGTCAAAAAGCTGTGTAATATCATGATAATCCTAAAATTTAGTATTTAATGGCAGTTAAAAACAAACCATGAATAAATGTTATTTTTAAGGAATTATTTGTTAATAAGAAAAACAACTACAAAAAAGTCGGTCCATTATTATTATAGTGTACCAATTATTTATGTAATGTATTAAAACTAACTAAAGACTTTTGCAAATGCCGCAAATGAAACCCATTAGCGTTTGATAACGATCTCGTCTCATACCGTTGATGGCGGTCGGTCTAAACAAGGCTTAACACTGGTAAACTCACTAATTACTATAACAAAATAAAGTACAACTAGAAGGTACTTTATAATGATAGGACTAATGTAAATACATTACAGTTTACAGTAATTAAAGTTTTATCTTCGAATTAATACTGAAAATAGTTATATTATTGTTACAAACTAATATTTAACATATAAATATTTTTTTAAATCCTACATTTACTTTTACGGTACATTCAATTTTATTTGTATTGCCACTTATAAAGAGTGTGCAGTACTGGTTCTATCCAAACGTCTGCTTATTATCAATAGTATTATTATGTAATTTTTCTAATTATCTTTGATTTTTATTTTATTATTTTACTTACTCTTACACTTGAAGGACTAGACCCATTCCATTTGTATCTGTCTGGGTTTCTGCCAGCGTGATAATTAAAAGCAATGAGACATACTATATGCTTTAAAATTTTTACATGAAACCTTATGTGACATTGAGTTTGATTAAATAAAATGGAAATTTTATTAATTATTTACCTAAAGTTTAAACTTAATTAACAATTAAGATGTATTTACTTGTATGAAGTAAACTCAGTTTGTGACTACTTATGCACACAAAACGTATAACATATGTTCCAACTTATTTAATAATATCAAAATTTATTTTCGTGACCTTAAATTGTGTCATAAATTTTAAAAATTAGTTCAATGTGCTAAAGAACCAGGGATGTTAGATAGATTTAAGTATTAGCAATGCATGTAACTCCAAATTTGGAGCTTCGTTTCAAGATATAACATTTTCTTATGGGGATAATGGAGTCAACAAAATGTGAACTTATACTTTAAATCATGTAGTAGTTTCCAAAATTACATTTTACACTTTGTTATACCACGTACTAATATTTGTATTTTATCTTGCGTTTTAAATGGATTTATAGTCACGGAAATTCATTTTTACACAATACAAAATATATACGATAGTACACAAAGTTTTATGTTTTAAACCGTAATGCTAAATACGATCACATATGATATGTCTAACTGAGCAGTGTTTCTGTTTTCAATACAAACGAAAAATTCGAGCTTTATAAAGTAAAATGACAAAAAGTCTTCAAGGCCAAACCTGTGAACCTTTCATCGTTGTATTATTCTTCAATATCAAGAAGAATTTTCTTTATAATTATATCGCGTAATTGTTTTGAATATTTGGGGATAACATACAATAAATAGAAACGTTTTTACTCTATTAATATCTATACAAATAAATTGTTGTTTTTTATTTTATTATTAGGTAGTGAAGTTATAAACTAAAGAGGTTAAAAGTTTTATAAAATTAGTTTAAACTACAGAGAATCAAGCAGACTTATTTATAGTTTCAAATATATAATTGAAATATTATATTTATATGCATATATATTTTTTAAGGAAAAAATGAATAAAAAATTAAATAAAAAATCTTGATGAGCACTGTTTAAGATTATAAAAGTGATAATTATAAAATTTTTATTTTGGATTAATTATTATACATTATTTTAACTATATTACCGGGCATAATTGTTACTGCAAATACTAACATATATTTATGTTGGCCAAGTTAGTAAATTAAAAAATATTAAACCCATAAAAAATATCAATTGTCAAATGTTACTACTTTTTCATAGAATCTATCAATGGATTGATAACACATCGGAAGGCATGTTGAAATGGGTATAATAAAGCATCATAATTTAAAATAAATCTAAATTTTATAAAGTTTTACCTTTCACATACCATGAAATACATAAATATTTCGAAATAAATAATATTTCCTACATATAAAAATAATAATTTATTTAAAGTTTATCATAGGGTCATATTTCATTTTATATTTCTCCAGACTTTAGTGAGTTACTAAATTATTATAAAATTTTCTCTCTAATATTACGAAGTAAACTATTACACTATATATAGGATGAATACCTAATTCACTACAGTACGTTAAGTATAGATGGATTATTGTATTTAATGGTTTACACAATCAGATTTCCAGTTATCGAATGAGGTCATAATCTTGAAGTGACCCACTTACTACAACAATCATGTGTATTTTAATTGCGTTTCATCATCGGTCCACGTTTAATCAAACATGTCATTAACTACAAGTACCAACATTACTGAATCTATCCTAACAGCAAATGCATACGTTATACCCTATTACATAAAATACATCACGTTAGAAGTTTCGGAAGAAGAAATATAATTAAACTATTTTTAAAATTGATCGTGTTTATAAATTAAAGGGTGTCATATAAATAAAAGGGTACTCGATTGAAAATCAAGAAACATTATTGAATCGTTTAAATTTTACTCTTAAGAAGGAGAACAAGATGAATAACTTTTGTGATTAACTACTAAAGAATTAAGTATATAATATTTTACGTAAAAAGTGCTTCAGTTTTGTTTTTAGCTTTGTAATATTTTTAATGTAAAATTGTTGCATTACTTCTAAAATTTAGGTACACTTTTTTTAATAAATTTTCGGGGAAAAAATATAGATTGTCTCAAATAATAAATCTTTACCTAAAATCTCCTTGTTTTATTTAAGACGATAAGTTATTAAGTAAAAATTTTCAAAAAAACGAAAGTGGGTGTAAATATAAAGAAGAATAGTGTTTGGCATATAAATTCATGTTTGTATACTTTCTAACGGTTATCTTAAAAGCTCGATTTACGAATATATCGTACATAAATCTCTGTATAGGATCTAACTACTGAAATATAAAAAAATTGAATCTAACTACTAAATAATATAATGTTTGACCTTATATCTACAAATATGTATTTTTAATAATTTTATATTTATACCTTTATTTTGTAATTCCAGTATTGCACACCCTGAGGTATCTAATTAATTTTACCACAAGAAAATTATACTTATTTTATTACAAACGTATACGCAGTTTGAATTATTTTATTTGAAAATTATTCTCAGCTGAATTAAATTCAATCAATTGTTACTTTAAAAGGTAAATTTAAAATGTGGCTAAAACAACACATGTAAGGTAGTAAAAATGTACTTTTCTAGTTTTGTAAATAATTTATTTTATTTTTAAACTGAGTTCCTTTGAATGTTACATGGCATATTATTATATTTAGTTATGTCAATTAATAATTGGGTGTTTTTGAGATGAATTAGTTAATTTTAAATTCAGTAAAAAATGTTTATTAAATAAATAATAGTTACAAGCATTAATTTATTTTGTTTGTGTAGTTTTATACATATTAAGTTTTAATACACTATAATTGTTTAAAAACCAGTCATAGATCGGTCCATTTACTTGGCAAATGTTTTTAAATGTATTGAATTAGCATAATTCATTGCAGAGATTTATCTCAAAGGTGATTTAAGAGTCACTTAACCTAGATCTGTAGAACAACAGTCTAAGTTCTGGGAAAGGAATTTCATTGTGACATTGCATAACGTAACGCCCTGAGAAGAGCTGTCCAGATCAGTTTTAAAGGTGGGAAATTCTTACGCTGAAAATTCTAAATTCTTTTAAATACAGTAATACAAATTAAATGAAAAAGCAAAAAAAAAAATAAACTTTAATGTTTTGACAATAAACACATAATAATTCATAATATTTGTGTAATAGTTAAAAACGATGGCTTAATATGTTTATATTCTAATAATTATTTTTTACTAACCTATTCTAAGGCTGTAAAATTATAAATTATCAATGGCCAGTAATAACTATTATTATTTAACTTTTAAGTACCTGAAAAAACTAAACAATTTTAACAATGTTTTTGACAGAATTTGAAGTGTATTGAAACACTTTTGAAACAATATTTTTGTATTTGAATATTTTGTTATTCACTTAGCTATGGTTACTTTCATGCCCAATGACGAAGTATACACGTAATTACTTTACATTAGTAGAGAAAAAACTCCATTAAGTTTTGTTGAAACTATGTGATTAAACCATCGACGACGCAATCTAATATACCAGGAATCAAGTTCAATTGTAAATATTTATTCATACAATACATAAAAAAAAACTCTTAAACCGCACTATTAAAAAGTAGAGAAAGTTTAACTCCATTAGTAGTGGAGAAATGACTTTAAATGTGCTATTAAAAATGCTATGTGAAATAAATTGATGCTAATAATAATGAGTGAAAAATTAGATATCCGAAATTCAACAGCATCACCTTACGAGGTCCAACATGATAAAATGAAAATTTTACAAAAGACTGAAACACAATGCCAAAAATAGGTCAATCTCTCTGTAGCTTGTATTACCAAGGAAATTATTCAACCCAGTGGTTTGGTAAAGTTTTACATACTGTTGGGATGTGACACTAGGAGATTAAATTCCTAGGATGGTTTTGAACCCAATTATACAGCCCACTCAGTTCCTGTTTATACGTTTAATTTAAAGCTTTATATAATATCGGAATTCAAAGTTTTCAGTGATTTTCGTGTTCAATTAATCCTTAGTGAATATTTATAATTTAGTTAAAACAAACTTCACATTGTTTTATAAAATGTAAATTTAACTTAATATTTAATTAATATACTGTGAGTAATCAATAGTACAGGAGACGCGGAAAATGCTTTTTATTTATGTGTTTTATTCTTGAAATCTTACATGGAACTTCATATCTATGTGAGCAACATCGGAATTTATGATAGTGCATATAACTCTATGTGATTCGGCTTAGCGTCTGATAACATTTTATAATGGATATCGGCAAAGAGAAAGACCCAGAAGCAATACATTTGTAATCATATTAAGAAAAAGTATGTGAAATTTTAACACGGGACATAACATGATGTATGGGGTTTGGCTGAGAGTCATTAAAGCATATCACTCAAACCTCTAGTACAAATTAATTTGTTATTTGAAAATTGGTGCCATGAATATTTATTTATCTTTTCATTGTTTGCTCTACTGCCTATCCGCAGGGAATTTTAAGAATGCAATATTTACGGTGAAGCTTATTATTATAATCTATGTGAAGGATTGTCTTGGATATTTGGAGCAAAAATAATAATAATAAGATTAATAATATTTTTTATCGAGTATAAGCGCCAACATGTAAATTATTGCAACTATCAAACTGAATTATATATTAAAAATTAGCATTCATTTACTTCATTTGAACCTCACATATGTTTCGTAAGCTATCATTCTGTGTCTCCCAGTTCAGTTGTTATTCCTGCCTCTAGTTTTATAAGAATGTAGTTTACGTCGCTACCTGTCATAGGATTGCACGTACTTTTGGATAAAGAAAGTATTTTAAAATACAATTTACCATTATTCGACAGTTTAATATTTTTTAATGATCGTCTGCACGTCTCACTAAGTGGCAGTTTTCTATTCATTATGTTGGCTTCCTTTTGAAAAATTAAAATTCTAAACAATATATGTTTTTGCAACCTCCCCACAAAGCTACGTCATATATAATATATGTGAGTGTATTAGTCCATAACACACTGTCATCGGCACCTGAGTTGTGCAGTAATTGGATAGTATTCTCAGATATGTATGACTGTGGATAATTTTGCACAAATTCTGTCTACTTTACGTTGCCATGTCAACACTCGATCATGATGTATCCAAAAGAGTATTTTGAGTATATTTTTCAATCTCGGTTTCGTTCAAGATGACTGATGGACCTAAAAATCTGAATCTGTGTAAAATGAATAAAATTAGATTATACTGGATTTTTATGAATATTTACCTCGTTGAAATGCCAAATTGTTTTGTTTAGTTTAGTGAATGTCATCATTTCAAGTTCTGTGTTTCATTTTGTCTTGAAACAGAGAGTAGTATAATCTGCATACTGGAATATTGACGGTAATGCGGGTATGAGCCAATGTGTTGACGTGCAATAGTTGTGGGCTGAGGATGGGACCACTGAGAAACACCATATTCCCAACCCCCTCTCCATCGACTCTGATTCTGAAATTTGGATATATTGTTTGCTATCATTGAGGTATGACTTAAGCAACTCACATTACACTCCCGTAATATTACAGTCAGTGAGTAAGCACCTTAAATACCAACATAGGCAAATGCTTTGACAAATCAAGAAAAACACCAAGCACACATCTTTGACTTCCGATTCCGCTACTATCATGCCAACCATACGCCCGACTGCATCAATTGTCGACTTTCCCAATTCTAAATTCAAAATGCCTTGATGATAGTAGATTGTGTTTCATAAAGAAACTTACAAGCAGAATGAGAAAAAACTTTACTTCAAAATGCTAGAATTTTTAAACGGGGATAATGGTTAAAAGTAACTTATTGTTAACGAAAACATGTTTGAAACAATAACTTTTACTGATAAAAACATTCAATTGAACCTAAAACGATATGCTGATTTTATTAAAAGTAGTCTTTTACTCATTGTATGTATGTACTAGCTTCTTTCTGTATGTTAACTTATAAGAAACTCGTATCCGCCTCTTCAGGTGTGAACAAAATATCCGAGAAGGAAGGATATGAAAACCTACTGCCGAGACAGTAGAGTACACCCACTATAAGTAGGAAGTAGCTCAGCAGTGTGACTTTGCAAGAACGGGAGTGCTGCTCAACTCTCTCTATTTATCATAGAGGGTTGGGGTGCCTCCCTCACATTAAACACGTGATAAAGTATTTAACAGTAGGCGAGATCGCTCCACTCCAAAAATATTACATGTCACAAAACAGTGGGTGTAATAGACATGGGAATATCCATGTCACTTATCCCCAAGAGAGGTATTGGGACAACACCAAAAGTTAAATATTTCAGAATAAAATTTTTTATATAAATTTAGTTCGGAATCTAGAAGTTAACTATTAGTTATCTTCCTCTATGGGGAGTCTGCTAGGTTGCCCAGAAGTAAGTGATATCATTTGATATTGCTGCAGCACCACATTTTATCCAGTATTAGTTAATCCATCCAGATATAAACCTTTACTGGAAGGTCCAACTGCACGTTCCTTGCTTTGTAATACATTCTCAAGCACATTTTCTGCAGTTTCAGAGTCCTGATTTGTCTTTTTGAGCTTTATAACCCCTTTTGAATCGTAGTATACATTTAATGTCTTTTTTGTTAACGTAAAATATTGAAGGAGTTCCAATGGTCTTAACTATGTTATATTCTAAGGCTAGACCAACTGTATAAATGCGAATTTCGGTGTTCAGGTTCATAGCTTATTATTGACCGACTAGTTTTATTTTAGATCCTGACATCCGATTTTTTGTTTTGAACGGATATTTATGTGCAAGATTTAAAAAATGTGGTTTCAATTGTTTTCATCCATCAGGCGGTGCTACAATATTTTAGAATACTAAATAATTTACAAGTAACACAAATACAGAAATTTAGTTAAAAGTTATTGGTTGTACTATCCATATGTCTGATTTCCATTACAGTTTTTTTGCAAGATACATTAGACCTCTCTTTGTAAATAAATTTATTGAGAACTGGATCTGTAAATCTGTTTTGTCGAAACGCAAAAACTTTATGTTCACATTACACAGTTTAAACATGGATTTAAATCTTCCAATTCATTACCTATAATAGTATATAGAAATATATATGTGTTTGTTTTATGGTAGGTTTGTATGTGTGTGTGTGTGTGTGTGTGTGTGTGTGTGTGTGTGTGTGTGTGTGTGTGTGTGTGTGTGTGTGTGTGTGTGTGTGTGTGTGTGTGTGTTGTGTGTGTTGTGTGTGTGTGTGTGTGTGGTGTGTGTGTGTGTGTGTGTGTGTGTGTGTGTTACTCAATAACGATTCAATATCTACACCAATCTTATTGAAATTTTTCACGGTCACACTCAGAGTCTCTGGGTAACAAACGAGGTGTCTCAATAATTAAAGAGACAAATGGGTCTTAAGACCAAACAATTTATTTTTATAATACAACCCTTTTAATACTTTTCAGCATAATACCTTTGAAACATGTATGCATTTGCTCCCACAGATTCACAAGCCTTTTTATACCAGCTGCAAAGAACTCTTTATGTTGGTGTTTGTAAACACTTCACACACAAAATTCTTGACATTTCCTTTAACTTATTCGTTCAGCGGCCTAAACAAGTTTAAAATCTCTTCTTGCTAATTCGTTACTGAACGGAGTATGAGGCAGGTACTCCCCAGCCCATTTTCCTAATGGTTTTTTCGGGTTAGTTGAGCATGAGGACGGCATTTTTCTTGCTGATGAATCGCACCTCTCCTCTGATATTCACGGACGTTTCTCTCTCATTACTGTCTTTGAACTTTGTTCAAAAGCATATTCGAGTAGTATTGACTGTTAATTGTACGCAGCTCTTTAAGATAATAAAAAAAACCCGAACCTTCGGCATCCTAAAAAATTCTGTTCACATAACCTTTTCTGCTATTGCTTGGATTTTTTTTTCTTCACTCCCTTCTTTCCCTTTTTGATTCTGGCTCGTAATAGTGAACCCAAGTTTCATCATACATTAATATTTTTTTGAAAAATTTCTCACCTTCTCTTTCATAACGTTTCTTTTGCTCTGTGCACATTCTCAAATTTCTTGCCATGTCTTCCGTGTCAACTACTTTGGGACCCATATTACACATGTTATGCGGTACTTCAACTTCTTTTTCATAATGTTATGAATTGTACACCATACTTACAAGAACTTTTTAACTATCATTTCCGTAGTGACTCGGCGATGAGCACAAATTACGTAATCAATTCAACTTTGCAGTGAGGAAATTGAAGCTTCAGCTGGTCGACCAGGACGGTGTTCATCAATCACTTAGTTTTAGCCATTTTTGTACTATTATATTCAATTGTAAAAATTTGCAAGATTCAAACAATTTTCACCCGTTTATTTTAGTCACTCTAGAGTACATATTTAATGGTTTTCACATTTAGCATCAAAAAAACGAATATTATAAAGTTGTTTAAAAAAAGTGGAAATTATCAAGTGGATGAGTATTATTCCAAAAGTCATAATTAAATGCATTTTCTTGGTTTTAATCAGCTGATCAGGGCTTATTCCAGTGATGCCAACTTAAAACTATAAAAGTACTGGAATTACCCTACCAACATTTTTCTCCCCAGACCTGTATGTATATTTAATTATTGAATGACCCTTGCATAATACATAATCGTATTTTAAAAGTTCGCCTACATGCTATACAGCTCACTTGTCTACACATTTGCGCAAAATCCCATCTATGTGTCTAAAATTGCTTTACTGCATACATATATATTACAAATTGAAAATATCCTGTTTAATTTAAGCAACTGTGCAGTCATTGTTCAATGAGAGCAAAATCATATGTTTGTTCTACTTGAAAATATATAATAAGATATGTGGTTACAGCACTTCTCTTTTCAATCTTTTCCGCAACCGCTTTAAAGAATAGGAAAAAAAATAATATTTTAATTAAAACTGTTATTTTCATTCTATTTTCAACTAATTATAAGTATGCAGTGCTGGGGCATTTTATGCAATGCAAATACAAAAGATAAAGTTACTATCTAACTCTTAATATTAGGTTAAAGAATGTTATAAGCCCCATATAGCCTACGTTTTCTCCTGTCAGAACTAACCTTCTTAAACCTGTGCTTATTAAATACTTTTTGTGTCAATCTGTTATTATAATTGTATAAAATTATACTTTAACTTACATTTCGATTATTTTCTATCGTGAGGTATTAATATGAGACTTGCTGTAGATGGAGCTTATATTGGTTACTTTTAACTTACATAAAAACATAAAACCAATATTTAAGAATTTTATTGTTTTGTGAGGTTTTTCGATAACGAGGCTATCTTCTTCAGACACATCACTCAAATATTGGTTTTATGTCTTAATGTAAGTTAATATGAGACTTGTTTAGCATTATCAATTAGTTACATGATTACAATATTTTCATAAAGTAACTTTTTAAATATAATTATTTTTATGATATTAAAAAGAGCATTTTGATGAATAAATAAAGTAAGATATTAAAATAAAAATTGCCCATATTAAATTTAAAAAATTATAAATAAAATTATAAATGAACTTATATTAAGAAGTTGAAATGTAATTACTATTAATTGCTCATACACAAATCAGATTCTTATACTGAATGAAAACGTAAAGTGTTATTACTCCACTAGGTATTTCAGCAAAGACTCTGCTCGATGACAAACAGCTTCTGCTCGATAGATTTAATCCCAAAGTTCTTAATTTTCTCTTCTCTTATCAAAAAATTCATGAGATTATCGTTAAAATTTCTCAAAAAGTGGTTTAATTTGTATTTAACGAAATTAAGCCTTATTGAAATGTGTAGTTGATAAGTGTGTTATGGCTATAATCCACGTATTTTTATTTGTTTTATAACTTAAACAATCTACAAAGTATTTCTGTAGAGAAAATCTATTTTTTGTTTAAATTTTACTCTTGGCTATGGATATTTTTAAAATAATAATAGTATGTCGGCCATGTGTCACGATACAAATTGCATAAATGAGAACACTGCGTTTTAAGGGTTAAAGTTTAACCTATTCTTTAGGTGTAAAAAGCCCTAAAACATAAACTTATAAAGTTTTAAATTGCGGCAATGGACTGCCACTAAAAGTTATTTTTAAAATTATTACTTGACTAATACCCAGACCTAGACTGAGTATAATCAACTACAATAGTCAAGAGCATATACAACAGATCAGTGAAAATCATACCACTCTATCAATTTACTATTATTAGTTGAACCAAATATTTAAAAATACCACCATTTTTCTTTTCTGTTAAACATTGTTGTTAAATTATAACTTTAACATACTCATTCATACACAGACTGGCAGACTGACTAAAAAATAAGGCCTGTAAATTAAAGTACGTTAAATCTTGTCAATAATACGATAATTTTAAAACTTATCTTTTATAAATAAATGGAAAATATTAAACTTGTAGGTATAAATTATTTTTTGCTTTACATGCTTGATGGAAGTTTCTGGGTTTTAATATAAAATACATTTTTGTTTCTTCCACAATTTAGGTAATTTTTTAATTATTTATAATTTAGCGTTTAATAGCATTAGGAATTACTAATATAATACTGGATTATAGTTAGAATCTTGCGACTGTTGTATTGGAGTTTTGCTATGAGATTACATAACAATAAGGAAGGGAAGTTGAATTACGGTCAGCCAAATATCTGCAATGCCGAAAAATAAATCCTCTCAGCTACAGATTCCAGTATCATCTTTAGGTTTTCATGATTAAATTCTGAGTGATATCTTGCTTATCTTACTAAAAAACGTTATTGGCATAAGAAAATACAACATTGCTGTGCACGTAGTAAATCTGCAATGTATTTCATATTACTAGCCTCATGAAAACCATGTAGTAAAGCGTATCCCACTTTAATAATAATAAGTCACATATGTAATATACTAGTCTAGATACCTATCTAGTACAAATAGAAACAAGTATTCTATGATGATTTGTTTACAACTGCAGTATTAACCACTTGGAAACCTCCCAGTTTTATATATGAAAATACGAGACATTTAATGTAATGATCGTCTTTCAAAACAATATCAAGTATGTTTATAGAATTGTTATTTAATTAATTGCTTTATGTTCACACAGAGAAAATTTCGGTAACAATAATTCTTCCACCTTAAGAGTACTAAAATTATTTATACATTTAATATGAAATTAAACGTTACTTTGTAACTTTCACAGTCTTTATAATAAAATTGTACAAAATATAATTTATATCATGTAAAATAATGTTTCACTCTGCCATTACAAATAAAAATCGTTGTTGCATATGTAATCGATTACAATTGGAAATATGGAGTATTCTTTAAACAAAAATTCAGATACTGTGCTAAATTAAATTACTAGCGTATATGTTCAAAGGCTAGCAATAAATAATTTTTATATATATATATATATATATATATATATATATATATATATATATATATATATTAGTATATATATATATATATGTTATTAATATATACGTATTTATCTATTTATTTTATAATATTACACACTTACTAATGGTATGTAAAATATATTATTATCTTTTCTATCCTTTCTTCATCTTGAATATGAGGATAAACTAAATTAAATGTTATTAGGGTAATTGGAAATTAAGTTTTTTCCAATATTGTAATTGCAAAGTATTTTTTGAAAGGTAAGGCGAAGGCTAACAATCTATTGTTTAGTTATGTTTGTTAGGAGTGCAAAGGTTTCAGGATTTACAATCGTTTGCTAAACGCACTTTGTTCTTTATATAAATACGGAAAATTTGAAATCTATTGCCTCTTTCTAATAAGCTCCTAGTTTTTTGTACTGAAGATTCCGAGAACGAAAGAGTTTTTTAACGAAGTCTCCAAGGAAGTACGAAAGCAATCCTCTTCAACATCCATTATTGTTTGCATGGACTTTCCCGGGTGCAAGAAATTTTATTTAACATTAAAAGATATTTATGCCAGTCGTGAAGGAATAATGAATTTTTTATGAATTTTGGTTACAAAGCATACTTATAACGTATACTATAGAGAGCATATAAAGAGTTTTTGAATTGAAGTAGACACGTTTAAGGTAATATTATATTTGCACTCTTGATGGTTAGGAAGACTCCAGAAGTTAAAACAAGACTCGCTACAGCCTCTTGAAAATTTTTCTACCTCTTGAATGAAACATTTTTTTTTAATTAAATTATATTCATACGACCCTTGTACAAGTTTCATTTGTTCCACAATCATTAAAAAAAAAAAAGCTCTTTCTCAGTTTAAAAACCTACTTTAATTGACAAATTCTCCGAATTTGTAATCAATGTTGCAATATTCTTCTGATCCAATTTTACTTCCTGGTGCCCGTTTTTTTGGCAATTGCAAACAAATTATCTATATACAAACGCAATCTGTCATGCTGTAATGTGGTTGCATAGATTATTATGTTTGCACACGACTTAACGAAAATGCATACAATTTCATAGGCTTATAAAAGCCCTACTTCAGTGAAAAAAATTTAAATCCTTGTTATTTATAAATATATTTATAGTCTAAGAAACTTCCGGGTAACGTATCTAGCTTCTTCTACTTTCCCTCTAAATTAAAGAAAAATGTACGTCAATACATTAGGTTTAAAAGTCTACTTCTGGTAAAGTTTACAATTTTCCACGTCCATTTAAAATATTGTATATATAAGTTAGGTCATAGTACCTAAGGTAACTGGGGCTTGTGTGGCTCAAATCAAGTACACATATTACACTTAAAGATTACCCTAAATTTATCGGTCTTGTCAAAAAGTGAATAAATTTTATTAACAAACTTTTTATCAGTGAAAGGTATTACTTGCGGATTACAGTTACGCTTACGAAAAATATATTTGAGTAATAAGGATCCGGAAAAGGAAATAGGCCTCATAAGTTGAAAATTAGATCTCAATTACAATGGCGTGAGTACACTGTTATTCTTGGTTTTATTGCTACTTTACTGCAGTACCTTATTCTGTACGCCTGCTGGAATACTCATGTTTAATGAACACCAAAACCATTTACGTTCACAGAAATGGTCACCTGCCCCACGTGCTACCAATACAGCATATTTTGTTCCGGTTTTGATAGATCATGTAAATACTCAAATATCTATGTTCTGAATTGTCTAAATCAATTGTAAAATTTTAATTGATTAGAATTTATTTAGAAGGAAAATAACTGGTGTGATAAAAAAGCTAA
>NW_025784199.1:0-24341 GCF_021130785.1 Homalodisca vitripennis
TCAGCCCACAATGGAATTGGTACTCACAAGCTTTCTATTTCAGTTTAAATATGAATACTATTGTTTCATTCTTACTCGAGTGTATTTTCTATACAACATCCATGGTTTTTGAGTTTTTCATTATCGTAAATAATTTTAAATATTTTTAGCATCACTGTAAAAAGCCTCCTTCCAGCTGTAAATAGACGTCAGGACGAAAACATAATCTGTTGTCATGACTAGCAGCGGTGTAAATCCACGATTACAAGTTGGTGTTACCCTGATTTGGTCTTCTAACGTAACTTCAATTTTCCATAACATCGGAGGGACGCAATGATTTTAGGTAACTATGCTCTACCGAGTAAAATATATAATTTTTATTAGAATTAATAAACAAAGAGTGTAAAAAACATCATGTTGCTTTACCATTTTATGTGTACCAATGTTTGTTTCCTTTTTCTCCAGATATAAAATTAATTGCGATATATTTATATATGGCAATTCTTTCTGCTGGTCAGAAGGGTGGATTACAATTTTAAAGACTAATGCTATTTTGTGGATATGCTTTGTAAGAAATATAAAAACTGCGTTCGAATTCAGTTAAAATTTATGCCAGCGTGGGATATCAAAGGAAGTATATTGTTGTTCCCGTATTATTTAAATTACAAATATTATCAATCATTTCTATTCATTTCCCTTTGAATTATATAAAAGTTATTAAATTATATCCACTTTAAATAAAATACGAAATATATAAATCTCATAACTGTAGACTTATCAGAACCTATTGTCCATTACTTCAATTATCCATTTATAGAGCGTTGGTTATACAACCAATTTTTTAGAGATGTACAATAAAACATTTTATTTTTATTTCAGGTCTCATTATAATATTGTATAACATAGTAATTTTTACTAGTTTATAGAGTGGAAACCAAGATAGGGTTAACTAATTTTCTATTAGTAAGTCCCTACAATTTAAAGATAAAAATAATCTGTTCGGAGGATTTTAAATATATGGTTTGTTACACTGTATTTGTTGTGATACATTGTCCATCATTCCTAACAAAAATACTAAATTAGGTTGTAAAAATTCAATAAACAATAATATCAATTCTCGATATGTAAAAAAAAGATAGGCTCCACATTCCCAGTAAACACATTTTAATCTAATTGAAGATGCTCGATACTCAAAGTTGAAAACTAGTGACAGGTAACACGTCCGAAAAATTCCAATTTACCCACGGCCTCCCCTTTGACTGACAGTATGAATCCGTATTTGAATAATCAAAGCCTGAGTTTAAATTACTTTCCAAATTTGCATACTTCGCGTTTTTAAATTTTAGTCTACTTCATAAAAGACTAAATACAAAAAATACTACACACCGAGTACTTCACCGCCTCATAGTATTTGTTTGTCTCATTAGAATCCTAAATTTTTCAATACATTATAGTATTTAGATAAAGGACCAGGTGCATAGATATTTATGTACAAGAAACAGCATAGGTAATGATATGATTATTTTAGTTTTTTTTTATCTTGTATAAGGCAATATAATTATTCATAGAAGAAAGTAAAACTGAATATAAACTGACGCATTATATACTTCCTAAACTCTTTTGTACTTTAGTACACAAACTTTATCAAACAATTATATTTTCGAAGGATCTATAATATAACACACTTTCCTTAAGTGGTATATAAATCTCCTGTTTATTTTAAATAAGTATAGAAATACAATTTGTATCATTTACACGTCCTATTCACAAAAATAAAATATTCTAATATAAAATGGTGGTGACTGAATTATTTCCAGATGAGGGTCCAAATATCTTAATTAATAAACCATATTTTAACTTAATGATGGAGTGATTTAATTTTATTAGTTTTTGTGTCAAAGAAAACCTGCTGTTTCATCTATAGACAATTTACAGTATATTTTAATCGTACCGAAAAAAATCCTTATTTGGAATTAGTACCGAATAAATAAGGGATATAGAATGTTTTAAATAAAAAGCGCATTTTTTAGAATACTCTGATACTTAGGACCATTTGTAGTTCCGTAATACTTTTGAAAAAAAGCCTAGTGGAAAAAAAGCGGACGACGAGTGGGCTTGTTTGGACCTTAATAAAGACTTAGGTTAGAATCCGGGTTTCCATAGGATTCGAGGGATTCAAAATTTAGTAATTGGGATTGGCAAGAGACCTTCCTAAAATGATGGTGATCGGTCTAAATGAAAGTTTGGAGCTTGAGAGCATAAATGGGCAGAAAGCTATTAAAACCCTTACGACACAAATCACATCTCACGTTTCATCATTTATTTAAAACAATATAACTAAATAAAATAAGATAGAACTAATTTCTTATTGTTTTGATTTTAGAAAAACTATTATTCTATTCAATATATTAAACACTTACAGAGGACTCTTAAAGCTATTTCCTTAGTAATAACCTACTAAATTTAAGATTAAGTAAACAAATATAAATACATGTAAAATTTTCGTAGATACTTTTCAACCTCTATAAGTTTAAGTGGTTTCCAATATTAAAAAAAGGTAAACCGAAACATTACAACTCTTTATCGCGATATATAGTTCACGCCTAATGTGTAGCCCTATTCTCAATGTTTTACTATATTTTTACCACATTTGAGTGAAATTTGTTTAGTATACAAAAATAAGTAAATAGTTTACGCTCTAGTTTAGTTCCCTGGGGTTTTTCCCCCCCCCCCCAGCCACCTATAATAGCGGAAGGATGTCTAGGTTAATGAACATAAGTTATTCAGCAGTGAATCTCATCTCCTTATGCATCTGTATTTACGGTTGTAGCCACACATTTGCCATTAAATCGTCATCATTGTACATATGTTGTTTGCGCCAATCTAGATGTTTATGTACGTAATAAATTCTTTTTGTTGGTTACACTATATGACTTGTAATTTTAATTCATCATGTAAAGATAATTAAGGTTACTACGTTTATAGATACATTAAAAATTACTTGATGAATTTTGACGCTACTCGTCCACATAAATTTATATGATATAATCATACGGTACTTTGTTTACTTTTCCATGTAACATGTGGTATAAGGTCCTCGATTAAAACGCTTAAAGGCACCTCAAAACCTTCCCCCAGAATCACTTCATGGGTAGTAGCTCTCATACTTCTACCTGTAAAACTTACATAACAATACGGGCAATAGTAATCACCAAGAACATGGTGCAATTTTCCCAGGAGTTTGGCATTTATCAATTAACCGACAAAAATCAAGAGTTTGGATTAAAAGGGTACTTGATAGTAATCTCAACTGAACCAGAGGATTAACGGTCTAGGCTGTTCTGAGCTCCCAAAGTGACTGGGACTAGGCCTGGATCAAAAGCCTAGTCTCCCTCCTTTCCTAGGTCATCATGACAGATTTAGTTCTCAACTATCCCCCACGCCTCATTAGGACCTACGATAAGAAAGAGGCCTTAATCACTCCAAATTTGACCTTCCATTCCGTATAGGAAGCATAAAAGACTCCTTTTATGGAATTAAATTCAGAGAGAATATCCCTTACCTTATTGTTTTTAAAATTAAGGAAAAGCATGATCTTTACACTAATGGTTCCATATAGACTACATTTTTAACCAATCCAAAGTAAAATGGTTGTGGTGAGAAGACAGGAGTTGGAAAATGTTAATCTAGTCATGGTTCATTACCAGGGAAACTGCAAGCAATGGTACATGTGAAATGTTATGTGTTAATGCCCTAAAGTTCGATATTTTGGTTGTTAGGTATATTTAATATTGTTAAGTCTTGTGTAGTTCTTTCCATAACTCGAGATGTAAAGCCAGGCGATAAACCCGGTTTTATCACATTTTATAAGTCGTAATAATTAATAACAGTAGGTTAAGTTTAGCTACCTTTAAGCTGGATTTAATGCCAATTCCCTCAAACTGTATTTAGTTAAAAAATATTGAAATAGTTTTAAAATACTGCAATTATATTTAATAATGTATGTGATTGTTTATGAAAGTATATGTTCATATAGATTTTTTTTTTTTTTTCATATAAATCCGTTTATAATTAAGCAAGCAGATACGTATATAAAAACCGATAAACGTAAGAGTATAGACGACAAATATTATATAATATTAACTATTGCTAATTATTTTGATATAAGCACATGGCTGATATAAACAAACATTATTTTCATAAAAGTATAACCATAGAAACTTTTTAATTTCTCTCAGAGATTAGCAAATATATTTTAACATTTTTATAACTGCCGGTAATTATAAGAATGTTCCTGTTTTAATTACGAAGAAAATACTCTTAAGACGGTGTAATAAACTATGTATTAAATATGTCCTAGCCTACTAAAAGTGTCTGATCTGTTAATTATAATTTATAGCACCTAATAAAAGTGAGTACGTATAGGATTTTCATGGTGCACCAATGATAATCTGCAATGTATCAAGATAAATTAATACAAGATATTTAATTTCAAAAAGTTTAAATAAAATTAACACTATTATGAACTGATGAAAACGGGAGGAGGAAAGAGTGTTGTTGAAACCCGTTGGAAAAATTAAAACCAACATCATGTTCCATTACTTAAGACATTACAAAAAGTTAACTGGTGCTATGTTCAGTTTATTTGAGAGTAAATTCGTCGATTTCCGCTAGCTCAGGTAATAAAAATATATCATAATGTAGTTTATCTATGCGAAACGATTAGATGTAAGAAAATTACAAGCTCACTTATCCTACATAAAGAACGACTTGATTTAAAATTTGCTTTATAATGGTTACTTCATGGTTTGTTTGGTTGAATTTCTTTAAATGTTTTCTGTGAATTCCACATAATTAATTTCAAACGTTATCTCTATTCTGTACTTTAATTATGTACTGAAAATAAAACTTAAGCATGAAAATAACAGTACACAATGTTAATCTAAATAAACATTTTCTATAATCCAAGTGGAAACTAGTGACAGGAATTCGTTACAAAAACCCAATTTACCGCCTCCCCTCGACTGACAGCTGAATCTTATTTGAATAATAAAAACGAGTTGAATGAATACCGATTTGCATACTTTGCGTTTAAATTTTAATATACTGCATAAAAGACATTACAATACCTTACATGGAATACCTACCTCTTTAGGTATTTGTGTCTCATTAAATACCTGACGTTCACCCATGTGGACGTAGATAAAGATTAGGCACAAAGGTTTTCCTACATAATACACACTGTCTATCGTTTCTTTATCATATTTTTTTAGTTTGTGTTGCAATTTATATTAGACATCAAATTAATAATTAATAAGTAAACTTACATAAACTAATGCATTGGTCATAAAACAAAACTCCTTTGTAAATTGTAGTGTACCAAAAGTAAGTTAGTAATTTTAGTATACAATTTCATTTTGACGCCTAAAATATAACCTCTTTCTTAAGTTTCAATAAACTCTAATACATACCATTAGCTAAAAAGTAAAAAGTATCTATGTGTTATGCTGATAATCTCATACCAGATGAAGTTTCACTTATATTCAAACAAAAGATCTAGACTTAATGACATAAGTATTTAGTTTTATATATTATATGAAAACCAAAACTGCCCGTACAACTTCATAAATCGTGATCATAAGAAAAAAATTAGATTTTAAATTAGTTACAGATAGATAACTCAAAGAAATTGGTTCAATTAAGAAACTGATAGAAGACGCTGTACTTAAGGGTTTATAGTTGTACAGTAGGCAAAAAGTTGGAGACATGCTGCCCAGAATGAGTTGTTTTGGTCACAAACACTAACGTTATATCCAGAGTTTACAAATCGAAGGATTGAAAATTTAGTTAATGGTGGTGCAGGAATCTCCTGTAGAGAGTGACACGGTCCTAACTTGGAAGTGCAACCCATGAGAGTATTAATCATAAGTAAAAACACTTAGCATGGTTTCGAAATCTAGTCATTCTCTATAGCAGATACCTGCTTAAAATAAAGATCATTTATATATAAACGAAATAACTTTAAATCAAAGCAAAAAACATTATCCACATGTATGTATAACAATTTGAACATTGCGATAAATAACGAAACACGTGTGAAATCGATATACCTTACATACTAAACCAATGTATTTTTATTGTAAATTTTAAAATAAATCATGTTGAAATTGTATTTGGACTTTTATATTCAAAATGTTTTAACCTTCTGAAACTTTGAATTTTAATTCTTACCAAGTTTCGCTAGAAGAGATAATTCACTTTTGGAAGGGGTTATTATACTAAAAATTTCTTTATATATATATACCTAAATAATGTTCCAGATAATGAACTAAGTAACATTCTTTAAATATTTATTTAAGTTTTATACATTATTTAAATTTTCAAAATCTAACCTTTTTCAAGCAGCGATACACAGTAATGAGACGTGTATGTGGTCAATATGATTTTATTGTATAAAAATATACTGTTATACAGTATATACCACAGGATTATATGTATATATACTATATAGTACTATATATATATATATATATAATATATATAACAATAATATTTTGTTGAAAGATGGACATTTTAAAAGCAAAATAAGACGTTAAAAACAAACGAATAATTTGGAGTATTTAAACTACGACAGCTGGTCATCCAGTCCATATCAAGAGGAATATAACCAAAAATGTTTAGCATGCAGAAGCTTTACAAATTATGTAGTAATTACAAATGCACTTTGAAAATTACATTGACGATATCCACGAAAATTACTTAAAGATAAAACTTAATGTAAAAAAAGGAAAAAAAAAACACTACATTCTAAATTTGAAAACAGTGATCCAAATATTAATAGTTCAATACCATCCAGGGGCTTCACAAAAATTATAATAATATTCTGGAAATAGCATTTAATAACCATACAAAAATTCTAGTTTCAACTAATGATATTTTTAAAAACAAACTCCTAGAGTAATCTTTAAAAGACCTCCTATTCTGTAAAGGATATATTGGCCAAGACCTAAATTACCAATTACAAACACCAAAAGTGAAAAATCAATACCAAAACAAAAAGAGATCCACAAATCCCGTGTAATAAACCAAGATGTTTTGAAATTTGTAAAATGTTAGCCATAATTCTTCAAAATTCACTAGTAGCCGAAAACACACCAGCAAGACATATCCTATCATCGGCAACTTGTCCTTGTGAATCTAAAAATGTGATTTACCAAATTTTCCAATGTACAAAATGTCCAGCAGATTATATTTGGCTCAACAAACACAATACCTTGAGGACTAAGAATGACAGGACACCGATTTGATTATAAACACCAAGATATTAAAGAAAAAAACTGTCCGTGGACTCATGGTATAGAATCACAATGAAACTTTTAAAAATACCATATTCAAGTCAAACCTAATCGGCAAGTACATACAAATGTCAAACCCAATTCTACCTCAGAACATTAGGAACAAGCAACACCCGCCTCCAATTGAGTTTTAAAGAGCAAAGATTCCACATGGCCTGCAACCTATCAGCATAACCTTAGGCCAAAAAACGACTAAATTTTTAAATCAACACATGGAAACAATTGGTTTAGTTCATGTCATCTGTATTTATTATTCTATTTACTTATTTCACTGTTTTATTTACTTTCTCTTTGTACTGTTTCTTTCTCTTTAATATTTTTATAACAATTCTTTACAATCCTGGGAAAGACGGTTTTCACACCGAAAATATAGTGCCAATGTTTTAAAAAACACTGTTTTAAAATTGTTAAATAGATAATTTTACTTACAAAATAAATATATATATATATATATATATATATAGTATATATCAAATAGTATATATATATATATATATATAATCATACCCTAATTATGAAAGGATTTAGAACCCATCACTCCTGAGGCCAAAACTTTCAAAGGTATAGTTTTTTTTAAAAAACCAAATCAAATTTGTAAATGATCCGTCCTTATTGGTAACAGAGCAAATAAGCCCCCTAATCCGCCTAGGATAAATATGTACACATATGAAAATTATAAAAATACTCAAAATAGATCATTAATATTTTGGTATAATTTATTTTTTCAAATTAAATAAAAAACTATAAGAGTATATTCTAGATTTTTATGGAGGTTTAATTCCTTTGAAAGGGCCTAGTTACTACGATTTCAATTAATTTATATATTCTTTACAGTTTTAATGAAAAAGAATCACAAAATTAAATTTAAAAGGAGTTATAGGAAGTTTAAATAATACTTATTTGGTTAAATCGTGCACAGACATGCACACAGACAGGCAAGGAGCTTGGTATCATAACGTAAGTTTAAAGTAATTCATATTTAAGAGGATTTAGGTCTTCTCTTAACAATTTTCTACTGCAAATATTATAACACCGAGTTTTATAATTTTTTATTATTTTTAACATTTATACGACTTACGGAATAGTCTTTTTAAGTCTCGTTTTAGTGTTGAACATGACCTAAGGACATTTGGCAAGGGAGAGAATAAGTTATACAAGCTGATAATGGGAAGCTTCTCAATTAACTCTTGAAGTTACTAATGAGACGTTGTAATGTCCTTTATTGTAAAACAAAACGTTGGTTGATCACAGACAATAAATTATAATTTCTTGGATGCGCATTTTATATAAATAAAATTTAACATGAATTAAAAAAAGGTCTTAATACTATTTATTTAATATTTATCAACCATTGTAACCTACCATGTAAAAGGTTTGCCCCACCACGTTCCACACAAAACCATTTAAAGAAATTTAAAATATAATTTTCAAATCTATAGCTGTTTTTTTCGCATGTGATATCCAGCGGACAGATATGCAGTTAATAACTCATACAGAAAAAAAGAAAGAAAGAAAGAAAGAAACTTTATTTCTCACAAATAAATTACAGATACGATTTTTATAAAATTTTACAAACTAACCAAAAAACATTACATTTACTTACACGTAAACAATACATACATATGCAACTAAAAACTACTATAACACTATCACTATGAGAAAATAAAGAGAAAAAACTCCAAGGCAAAGCCTGTTTTGGAGTAATAAATATCATAAAATTAACAGAAAACTAGCAGCCTTTACAAACAGTACAGTAATATTTTTAGTAAAACCATTTTTACTCTACATGAAGTTCGTGATAAACACAACTAAATTAATAAAAAATCTTAACTATACATAAAATAATCAACTAAGCCTAAATGTAAAAAAATTAAACAAATAAACATGGAAAACACAATGAACACAACCAGAACATAAACTAAATTATGCATATTATCATTATTGGAAACAGATTACAAGGAAAGGAAAAAATCTCATTTTAAACATTAATTTTAAAAAGTACTTCTTCAATATCCTTCATTGACAATAGCCACTTTTTAAGCTGTTTTAGAAAAATATTAATTGAATACTGACTCTTTATATGCTGTGGTAACAGATTAAAAAGTTTTTGGTGCTAAATAAATAAAAGTTTTTGTAAAGAAAGTATTTGAAGGTTTTGGTACTAATGAGTCTTCTGCATTTCTTAATTTAAGTTTAAATTTATTTGTTGACTTATGATTTTTGCTTCTCAAGAAAAATATTTTTAAAACTTTAAAAACAAACATATATCTTAACGGAAGAATATTCAATCTCAAAAACAAAGGGTAGGATGATTCAGTTTTCTTTCTTTTCATGATTATTCTTATAAAATGTTTTTGAACTGTTATTATAGGCTTTAAACTAGTTATGTACGTTCCTCCCCAGCACGATATAGCATATTTCCATCCTACTGTTCACCAGGGAGAAGTATATCATTCTTAACAATTTAGTATCACACATATTTTTCAAATAATAGAAGATTCTTATTACATTATTTAGTTTCTGTTTAAGTCTTGAAATATGAGTTTTCCAGTTTAAATCTTTATCAAGCCATAACCCCAAATATTTCAGCGAATCCTCCCCTTCCACTAGACTGCAATTTATATCACATTGAGAAATTAGTGCTTATACAGTTTAAGACATTTATACATAATTTTATTTTTAAAGCGTGGATAAGGCACTTTTAACGAAAGATTTATGTATTTGGTTTTTTGAGGACTTAATATCATATTATTAACTGAAAACCACCACCTTAATGCATTCAGATCCTTGTTAATCTTTACTTCAATTTCTCCCCATGAATTCTCAACATAACAAAGTGCTGTTGTCGTCTGCAAATGCAGTAACCTTACCGTAAAACCTTCCATTACATTGATCATTAATATATATTAAAAAACAATGTGGCACCTAAAACTGACCGCTTGAGGTACTCCATATTTTATTTCACCAAATTGACTTAAGGTACTACTTACTTTAACACATTGCTTCCTACATGATAAATAACTCTTAAACCATTTAAAAACAACCCCTCGGATTCCGCAAAGCGTATAATTTATTTTAAAAGAATTGAATGGTCAACTGTATCAAATGCTTTTGTAATATCTAGAAAATAGCCCTGTTACATTTTTCCTATCGTTAATCCCATTACCCACTCTACTCATAAACTCAAGCAAAGCCGTTTCCGTACTCATGGCTTGTCTAAATCCATACTGGTTTGCACTGAAAAAATTTTGTATTTTCGAGAAATTGTAATAACTTATTTTTCATGATTTTCTCAAATATCTTTGCAAATGTGGACAGTAATGATATAGGTCTGTAGTTATTACAAGAGGTTCTAGAATCGTTTTTTATAAATTGGTATAACTACAGCCTCTTTCAACTTTTCTGGAAAATCCCCTGTCTCAAAACTCAAATTTATAATATAAAGCAAGACATCTGCAAATTTGCTATAGGTATCTTTAACCAATGATGTGCTAATACCATCCAGACCTGTTGCGCTACTTGTTTTTAAGGAATTAATTGCTATTATAAGCTCATTTAAAGTTGCAGGGAATAGAAACATTGATTGAGTGGTCCATTGTTTCATTAAATAATCTTTCTATATTCGTGTAATCAATATTATTTGGTTTCTTAATTGTTTTACTTAGTTCACCAGGAATAGATAAAAAATATTTTGTTAAAATTCATTAGCCACTATTTCGGGATCAGATACTATATTACAATTTACTTCCAAAGCTATCACAGAATTATTGCATTTTTTCTGACCCGTTATGTCCTTTAAAATACTCCATGTTTTTTTAGAATTACCATTGTAGTTTTTTAAAAGCTCAGAATAGTATTTGTTTTTTAGATCACGTATATCAATCAGCAACTTATTTCTAAATTCTTTGAACTTTTTCTGCTTACTTCGTTATTAGGATTTTTCTTAAGACTCTTAAATAGATTATTTCTAATTTTAATACGCTTGCATATAGCTGAATCAATCCAAGGTTTAAGTTTAGTTATGTTAGATTTTTTCGATGTTACAACCCTTTTTTGAATTTGTAATTATAAGATTTAATTTATTATAAAATACGTCAAACGCTATAGAAGCGTTACGCTGCTGGAAAACGTCATTCCAATCTGCCATCTCGAGGTTTTTTAATCAGCTGTTCATTGTTGACGCGATAAGACAACTGCGCGACCTCGAGCAAGTCAGACGGCGCGGGAGGAGCCCCTACCTGCATACAGACAGCTGTCATGTAGTGGGTCCTGATACACAAACATCAATCACACCTCGCCTCAATTTCCAATTTATTTTTGTTCTCTGATTTTACAAGTACATGATCCAAACATGTTTTTGAATTCGTATTTACTCTAGTAGGGTCGTTAATAAGTGATTCTATTCCATTACAAGCCAAGGTTAGTTTATAATCGTCAATTTCTGAATTATCATCTAAAATATTTATATTCATGTCACCCAAAATCAACATAACCTTACACATCTTAATGTTTGGTTTTTGTAGATACTGTCTTAATTCATCAATGACATTTTTAATAGGATGTTGGTGCCTTTTATATACAGCAATTAAATTTATAAGATAGCCCATTGCCTTAAAAGTAAAATGCATTATATCAGCTGTTTCAAAATGAATTGGTATTGATTCAAAATCAGTGGTGCTACTATGTACAAAAACTGCAATGACGCCAGCCCTATAATCTTCATCTTGTTTTAGCATGTAAAATATAATTTGGAATTTTATAGAATGGTGTTTCATTAGCATTTATCCAAATTTCCGATAATATTATTATTTTAGGTAGCCACTTTAGTACGGATAAGTTCACTAGAAATAAATCAAAATTAGCTCTCATACTTCTAATGTTTTGATGGACAATGACCAGACCTGCACATTGGTTTAAGATTTCAAATACTTTCAAATGTAATCCATTAGGCGTTAATTTTACCAATCAACGTATATCACATAGATTATTAGATACCATATAACACTTTATAACTAACTATATATACAACACTATAACTATATACAATACTTTTAGTACAGCAATTACATTTTGTCAAGGTCAGCCTGGCATTGAACAACAGTTACAGGTCCATTTACATGTCCTCGGCAGACTAAATAAGTTATGTCAACCTTATCATTGATTTGCTTCAAAGACGCGAGATCGACGCGACGGTTCTTATAAAAAGTGCAATGGCCACAAACAGGATTATCCCTGCACTATCACTGACTCAGCTCCTATGTCTGACATGTCAAACCGTGCAGTTAATCGGTGCCTCTATGTATTAACAGTAACGTTACAGGGATTATATATCACAGTAAAGTGTATTTTAAAAATGTATCTATTCTGCTAATTTCTCTTTGCCACCGTGGTTGCACAACCTACCAACTAAGTACCAACTCAATGTTTGCCTATATAGAAAAGAATGTTCATGTTGAACGTCTGTTTTTTTAGGTCAGCCTATTTTCCAAATATAACATGAATGGTTATATAAATAGAAGAAACAGAAATTAGATCATTCTAGTTACTGTGTGTATAGCTTTGCCAACGCTCAGCCAATAAAATTACAATTAGAACTAAATATAAAATGATAATCTTTTAATCGAAATTTATCTTTAATATATGGTTTATTATTAATTGTTTTAACCTACTGAATGTCGCACGGAAAACATAGTACACGGAATTACAACTGACTGCTAAATAGTCGCAAAAGAAGGAGAATCCAGACGCTGGACGTTAGAAAGTGACAATTAGCCAGTGTGAGAAACGAATTATGCTTCATAAACCAATGCCATTGTCCTACTCCGTGAATGTAAGGCAAACATTTATCTTCAGGAGTGTTTGGCAAGTGAACAATCATGGCACATCTCGTATAACTTATTAAAGACCACAAACTATATCCCCTAATGAGAATCGTTTATAATTTTTAAGATTTATTGATTAATTCATCTTTTACCCAAAATGTATATGTTACGAAAGGAAAATAGGATGTATTTCCTATTTTTAAATATTATGGACAAAAACTCTAATAGGTTAATAATTTTACAAAATATATTGTAAGAGAAAAAAAAGAAATAGGATAAGAAAATTATTTACATAAGTTGATATTATAATATTTACTTTGGGAAAAAACAGCTATATTTATTGATGCTGACAAGATATCTTCATGCTTCTGGAAACAGCACAAGGTTTATTTTTGCCCTTTAAACGCGTAAGGTGTTTCAGTAGTACTATTTTAATTAAATTAACGATAAAATGTTGCATTTTGTGAAAATTTCGATTGCACACTACGTAATTCTAGGATTCATGTCCAATACGAATACTAATTTGTAACCTTTAATAATATAACATTATATACGCAGTATATGTCTCATGCTTCATGTTAAGTATTATTTGTAGGATAAAAGTTTTATATATTAACCTCCGCTTTGAAAACAAACCAATTAAAATATACAACAGTTAAAATATTATAAGGTAATAAAATTTCGTAGGTTTGAAGGAAATATTTTAATCTGTATTTTTAAATAGCACTTTACATTACCATCTAAAGAATACAATTAATTTTAAGTTTATGTTTTAAAAATATTTATATTGGTTAACAAAAGACTGAAAATGTAAACTTTTCAATAATGCATATTCCATATATAATATTTATATATTTCATGTTAAAGTTGGAAAACAGTTAAATTACCTATACAAAAATCAAAAAACTATCATTGAAATGCTTTTACCATGATTGCTTCAAGCTTGTTAACCATCACCACTTGTGGCGTACTCCTACACGTATTAATATTTATGAGATTGTAGACGTAAATAGATGATATTTCAAGGATTTCCTAAAATTATGGAGCGAAGCACGTATGTTTGTACAGTAACAGTTCAGGAGATGGCAGACGCCCAAATTGAAAACGTCACTTCAAGTGCTCAAGCAAGCACACAACAAGGTTTAAACTTTTTATTAGATAGGAAATATATAAGTTTTACATTGTACTTAACTGATGTGTAAGGTAACACCTATTAGAGTGTTTCGCCATCAAATTAAATTTTTATTGTGTGTTATAATTGTTTACTGAATGTAATATGTAATATGCTACCAATAATAATTATAATAAATTTCTAAAAAATTTTAAAACGTTGACAAAACTAAAGGTAGATATATAGAAAAAATAAAATTATAAACTGCTTAGACTATATATAAAATAATATATAAATATCTTATGTGGACAATTACCACCGTTATATACTCAAAAAGCAATTTCAATAGAAATAGAGCTCTTTCATTAAAAATATACTTTAAATAGTTGAAAGCACAATGCAAAGAGGAATTATTGCATTCATGGTAGGAACTATTAATAATTAAAAGGGTGACAAAGTCAATATTATTATCTTAATTTATTAATTTTTAGTTTACTAACTTTTTTTTATATATTCCTATTGAAATGAATACTACATGAGTAACACTGTAATTATGTTCAAGTTATGTACTCAAATCGGATTTTGACATACAGTATATAGAATGCATTTTTACAGTAGCAGAATAAAAAACAATCTTTAACGGAGGACATAAAATTATAAGACAATAAAATAACAGCAATAAGTGAGCGCAGTGAGGCCCCAACCATAAAAAAATTAACAATCCAATGTATTTAACACAATGTTCGGTTGATAAAAAATTACCCATTTTAATTTTTAATCATGTTGACCACCAACAGGCAGATCAATCGCACTGGCAAAACGATACTTATTAGATACATAATAGTTTATATAAATGTAGACCCTTCTTATGAAACATAATGTAAATAATTAATATATAACCTCCAAAATACTATATATTTGTAATTTTCTTGTTGTTTTCATAATAACTTATTTTATATTAAGTTACAGATCAGATGAATATTGCTTTATAACCTTAATTGGGAATTAAATTTAAAATAGCTTCTAATATCCTATATATCAAATAAAAAAACTTCTAGAAGAAGAAATATTTAATTCTTACTCGTGATTTTCAACACCACTGAGAAACGCAAACCTTGTCTACTGAGAGAGAAAAACAACTGTCGTAAAGTGTGCAACTTACTTGAAGCTAGTTACGTTAATTTCCCTTGAGAAGAACATGTTTTTCATTTTAATTTGATTTTCCAAATAGAGTTTTGATTCTAAAGCCAATATGCTATTCAATGTTGCAGGTAAGCGTTTGAAGGTACGTTGTTTATAGATGTTTTTTTGAGTTTTCTTATTAACCATAGAACTGGCAATAGTGTCACTCTGTACTGGCGGCTCTATTTTAACAGCCTTGCAGACTTTCCTTATAATGTATCACATCTCATAACTGTTAGTCCAAATATAAACTATTATAATAATATGTAAATGTATTCACAACTATATGGAGAGCATTATAATAACAATACCTTATTGTTTTCCATAGAAACATATTTTTTTTACAAAATGTTAGAAAAATGTTTTGTTTAGGCATTATTTTTATAAATATTCCGTTGTGTAACTGGCTTAGCAATAAGCTTTACATCAAAACTGTAAATGAAGAACTTATTAAAATATTAATATTATTTTTCGTGGGTAAACCTAATCTCATGACTGCATTTATGCTTATATAAGTATGACAGACAAAACAAAAATAAAATAAAATAATAAATTTTAATATTACCTTATTTAACATAAATGTACAATATATACAAATTTTCATTTTTCACTCAGTGGCACTAGATCCCGCCCTGCGAGGTCTCTAAGGATAATTTGATCGGTCTCTAAAGTTTTCCACCCAAACTGAACAACTAAAAATATAAGCTAAGAAAGCTAAAAAACAAATAATAATAACAATAAAAACTATAAAATACAATTACCATAAATACTATTGGATTCGTAACCTCAAACACAAGACCCGGCACTTGTGTACAGTTTCACAACAATGTGGTTGACCCGTACTACGTTCACGTCAGCGTCCATAGAGAACTATGTTTTACGGTAAACAAAGAAGACAATAATCGAAATAAAAACAGTAAATCGGTTAAGGCTCATCCAGAATATATCCAAATAAAAATCATTTTATATGACCTTAATTGCCTAAAAATTTCAATAACTGTACATGTCAACTTTGGCGATGAAAATTCGTTTTAATACCAGCTGGAGGGTCATATTTAGGAATCTTTACTGTTATATTTCGATACGAAAATATACAAAAATACGAAATACAGGTTTTTATTATAATAACAATTATATCTTCAAAAGCAAAAACAAATTAATAAAATCAAATTATCATACATATTTTCACTTTAAAATTCCTTTCATGATGATAAATGTTGTAATGACTTTTACATTTTAAGTCAATTCCTGAATAAAGGATAATTTTTAAATATGAAGGATTTAATTTATAAAAATATTCATATTCTATATGTAAAGAAAAAAAATTACAGTAAAAAATGTTAATCTAAATTACGAGTGTCGATACTCAGAGTAGAAACTAGTGACAGGCATCCCTTGAAAAAATCTAATTTACCGCATTCCCTTGACTGACAGCTGAATCTTATTTGAATAACAAAGCCGAATTGAATGATTCCAATTTGCATACTTAGGGTTTAAATTTTAATCCACTGCATAAAAGACTTTACAAAAACCTTACAACGAATACTCGCCGCCTTACTTATATGTAGTCTCATTAAATATCATACGTCCACTGAAATTAATATAGATAAAGATTATACACATAAATTTTTATAAATATTATTTTCAACAATAAATATTTGTAACTATCGTTAATTTGGATTGGCTTTTAATTTTCAACAACAATATCTTTATCTATTCAACATTGAGAACTTTACCTCTAATGATTTGAACCCAACCTATTTACAAAATTATTGAATACACTATTTATCATGGGAGCTATTGTAACAAATATAAGTAATTTTGTGTAGAAATTGCAGACAATGCCGTGGATATGTGCTAGTTATTAAATAAACTGACCAAAAACTGAAGCATTATTGAGTACAAAACCATATGTGTTTGAACTTTAGCATATAGAAAGTATAAAAGTACATACATTTCAATTTTTAAAGCCTATCCTCTTTCTTATGTCTGAATAAACTTAAATGTATAAAGTTTTCGGTTTTTAATTAATCGGTATTCGACATTTGTTCATAGTTTAATTAGTAAAGGATAAAAAGTACATTGATGTTTTTTAAGTAGGACATGTTAGGAATGTAATAGCTATGAGTTATTAATTGTGAACTTGGAAAAACAGTGGAGACAGACGACTTTTAGGCTGTTTAGTAGTTATAAATTCCAAGATTACTATCAGGGTTCCTACTTCGAAGGATTCATTAATGGGGTTGTAGGAACCCGCTGAATAGGATGTCGGTGTAACTGAACTAGAACATTGAGAGTATAATTATAAATAACAATTAAACATACAGCACAAATACTTCTCACTATTAAAATTTATTTAAGTATCAAACTTCCCATTAAATTTTTTCCATTGAATAACATTTCTGAGATCTTATATTTATATTTAGTTATAAGTAACATAAATGACACTTTTTGTAAATGATATATAAATACACGTAAAAATTTAAAAAATTAAAATATTTTCTACTTATTAACATTGTTTTTAACTCTAAAAAACTGTAAAATAAACATTAACGTATCGGGATGTAGTATATTATGGGGGAGCTGTATTTTATTCTCCTTTTTTTAAAATTCTTTTGATTATAATTTTAGTACCAAACTGAAACTTTTGGCAGTAAAAATGTATATTTTAGTTTAGTTCCCGTTACCTTACAAGCGAAGGGGGTCTAGAATAAAAACATATGTTAATAATCAACAAATCTCGTATCCTTGCACCTGTCTTTACAGGTTAAGCCTACACCACATTGAAATGCCATCATTGCACATCTTATTTTGCTTACCTAAGTCCTGTTTATTGAATATTTGGTTTTTATATTACTTATTTGACTTATATTCTTGTTAATAATGTATATTGTATTAGGTAAATCCACTAAGGGATCATAAATTACTTGATATACCTGAGGCTGTAAATGTATTATAAAAAAAAATTATATTATTTACTTTCCTGTTAACCTCAGAGTACTAATGGAAACTAAATGCTAAGGTAATTCCTACAAAGATTGCTTATGGTTGGCTTATACTTTCTATTTGATCTAGTACAGCGAAATAAAAGGGCATTGGTCATCCCCAATTATGGCACATTATTATCCGCAAAGTCAATAATTTTGGGTAAAAGGGTAAATCGATAGGTCCTAAAGCATAGGATAACGTTTGGATTGTAAAAAACTTCCGTAGTGAATGAAAGAGGTGTCAAGTTTTTTTTATGTCTAGATTAATTAAGTACATGCATATTTGGGACTAAAAAGCGTACTTAATTTAAAGAGCGAATAATTCTAATAAATATAATTTGGACTTATGTATGTCCAGTACCTTCTGTAAACTAGGTATACAGTATATACATACCGGTAAAATGAAACAACATACTGTACAGTAGGAAATTAAAAAATATGGCTTTTCTATGGGATGAAACCCTTTTAAATATGTATGTTGTAGAAGATTGAAAAACACTTCTGTTTTAGGTTTGTGTCAAACTTAATCTTTCAAGGGCATCGGGTATAAAAAAGTATAAAACAAAAATTAAACTATCCTAGGTTACAACCACATAAAACCTATTTTCGTCGTTGCCCTCGATCATGCATTAATATCTGAGGATTACGAGGCGCATTTATGCCATATTTCATTGTTGTAGGAAATTAGGAAGCTGAAAAAATTTTTACATATTTCTTGTAGAAGGTATATCTAGTGTTTTAATCTGTAATCATTAACCTCAGTGACAATCGAACTAGGTGCATAAAACAACTGATAATTGTTGCACAACTGAGCGTATATTGGCAGCACTTGAGATTACAATCTTTTATTATGTTATTTTATGTTTAGAAGTTGTATTTAACAAATGATGCTTACAAATTGATATGTCCTATGTGTTTTTTTAAGAAGAGTCTTTGATTTAGGAAACGCACGATATACTTTAGTTTGTTTCAACCTAAATCTTGGACGTTATACTAAAGTTTATATTTTATGTGATATTGGGAAGGTGGGAGAACTCTATGTGAAGAGCCCTAATATATACAATGATTATTGATTACGCTGAAGGAGATAGACATAGGTATAGTAGGGTGGCAGAAAATATAAATTGCGTAACTAGAGGTAATTGCGGGTACTATCATTTTATTTTATTCCGCCTCTTTCGCTATCTAAGTTTTGTACTTATTCTGCCGAAAAATCAACGCCTTTTTATTTAAACAAATATTTAACCCAATATTAAAAAAATTATATATATATAGATTTGAAACCTTAAAAATTTAGTTTGAATTGCTTTATTTTTTTTGTATTAAAAAATTATTTTTGGAATATATAATTCACTATTATATCCCGTTGAGTTCTACACTGATATTCAGATGAAAAAGATTATTAAAAAAGTAACAACTAATTTTTAACTGTATCGGCATTCTAAAAATTGTAAGTTTAATAGTTTTAGTTTTATATTGCATATATTTGCACAGGGGTTTATAACCCTGAGAACTTGTGAAATTTTTTGGCCATATGAAACTAGTACATATATTACATTCCAGCACAATATATAGAAAAAAAAAAAAATAATTATTTGACCTAGTAAAACCTTTCTGAAATATACTCAATGAAGGGGGGGGGACATTATGCATATATCCTTATGATTTTAAAAACAATTTTAAAATATAGCTAAACTACTACTCCATTTATTATTGAAAAATATTATAATGCGTCTCTTCCTCCCTTTGGTGTTTATAGAATTTTACAACAATTTAAAGATGTCCTATTAATATAAATAATTCGCTCGGAATTCCTCATTATATAAAACCGATAATATACAGAATTTTTCTCTTTAAAATTCTGTTTTAGATTGAAGATACATGTAAACACGATGGGATGTAAAATTATGTCTGAAGAGAAATTATTGTACTATATTTAAGATCTCGTTTGGAATGCATTATAGCCTTGTTCATGTAGCTTTTTTTAAAGAATTCGATTCGGAGTAACCAATAAATGAAAGAAGAAGACCAAAAATATAGGACCATTTCCCATTCTCATCAAGAGATAATCACGGGAAAAATAGGAAATTGCATAGCTGGAGGATTGTTTTCGTACAATACCATGAATCTAGAAATAATTTACTCCCAAGTTTCTTATCTTAAAGAATAAAACTGAACCACCAGTCTGGGTAGTTTGTATAAAAAGTTACAACTTCTAACTCTCTACAAGACTGCTTCGTTGTGAGAGTTTCATTACTTCTTCCGGGAACGGGATGGATGTACAAGTAAATTTCTCTAACTTATGTCCACAATATCCACTGAGTAACATTATTTTGAGAAAATAACATGTTAGAAAATTGGTTTGCATAAACGTAAACACACGTTAAAGGGGATCGTATGAAAATAAATTTCCAATTTTACGTTTTTATTTTAGTGTAAATAAAATCATATATATTGGTTTTAATAACTCCTATTTTCTAGTAAAAGGTTCAAGATCAAACAATGAGAAGATTAAACACAATTTCGCCAGGCAGTAATTAAAAAAAGCAATACTTGTGTTTAGTTTGGGGGCCAACTAGTGACTAATTGCTTCATTGTTCTAGGGAATAAATACTTAGGGGACAGCTGTGAATTGATGCCGTACCTTTTCATTGAAAATCGCAGACGTGCAACAAATGTAACAGTTGAAATCGTAAAGTACGAGTTCTGCTGTACTTTAAAATAACAAAATGGACTTTTACTTTATTATATAATATATACTATACTATATAAATATTTATTTTGATATAATAAAATAGTGTATCCGATATTAACTAACAAGAATGTTGTTAAAGGATTTAAAACTTCATCGTAATAATATATCTTAAAACGAAAAAATAATAGATCCCTAACAGTACAAAAGTATTTTGAAATCAACTATGTGGTTCCTCAATCTGTACCGGACAGTACTGTTGGTTGGCAGTGATGTAGGAGGGGCGGTAGTCGCGCGGAAACCTAAGTCACGATATAAAGGTATTGAGAGGCTTCAGTTTATTTGAATCCGGCCCTGGCGTGATGTTTTGATCGAAGCCTTAGTTTCTTCTCCACTCAGCGTACTCTATGTTAGACGTGTCGGTGGAAGTTCTGGATTTAAACTTGACCCAAATACGAATCCAGTTCGATATAGTAACTTCATTTCGTGATTTAAAAATAACGGTTATATGTAACCAAATACTACGTAATAAAAAAGCCTAGTGGTTTTAAAAACATCAGTTATGTTTGATGCATTGAATACTTTAAATATATATATATATATATATATATATATATATATATATATATATATATACATATTTTTTTTCCTGAAATAATAGGCTTCGTTAATGCTCAGGACAATTAAGCTTTTTATCATTTACTGAGAGCCCAAACCTAATGTTATTTAGATTTAATGGTTATGTGAGGTATTTTAATAAATATTGTGTAAACAGTAACCAGGTTACATGAACCTGTTTTCCCATCGCCATACAATGATATATCAGTTATCAATTGCCCTAGGAATAAAATATATTTCCTACTATTTAACCCATTAAATTTAACTACAGAAACTCTAACATTAAAACAATGTAATACCGTTTTGGATTTGAAGGCCCATAGAAGATTACAGTTATTAAACGGCCAACTGTACTATCAAGATTGATATAGTATAATACACGCCATTTGTATTTTCAAATGATCTATTATAGTATGTAACGAGCTAATTCAATTAGGGCAGAATATAAAACAACTCCTATATTTCAGTTACATGACTTTTTAAACAATAGAATGAATGATAGATATTTTAGTGATGAATAACCAATGCCATCGTTAAGTGAAACCAGAAATCAGTAACACTACGTTTCGAGATCTGCAATCTGATATCTTCTTCAGGTAAAAGAACTAACCTAATACATAATTACAAACTAGGTTAAAATAATGTTATTATAAAGTTATAGCAATGCGTGCCAGAATGCTTTGGTAAGATTTGTTTATTTTAACCTAGTTTGTAATTATGTATTAGGTTAGTTATTTTACCTGAAGAAGAGATCAGATTGCAGATCTCGAAACGTAGTGTTTACTGATTTCTTGTTTCACTGAACGATGGCAAATGTCCGGAAAAAATCCTGTTTCCTTCACAATCCTTCCATCGTAAAAAATAACCTTCAAACAAAGAATAACCAATATTGTACCCACGTTATAGGTTTTTCTAACTCTCATGCCATATAAATTGCCTTATGCAATCCATCGGTTTATACAAGTATTGTGCATGTGGTATTTATACGTCATATCAATCACAAAATATATAAATCTTTCATCTAAAAATGAGAAATAATGATAAACATAGCTGGTAACTTCAAAGTAAAATATTTTTGCTCAAGAAACAAATGTCGCTGTCACGCCGATGTGTTGTTGTGAGAGAAAACAAATTGAAACAGACAGCTGCAATGTTTTACTTTTAGGGCAGAGAATTTCACTAAGGCCATTGAAAATATGTCAATTTACACTGAGATACAAAATACAACTTGGGACATCGCAATTTAATGTCAGTTTTAGACATAATTCTGGTAAAGTCATTAAACAACGAAACAACTAGATTTTATACATATACTATTTTATTACATTGTTTTCATACCAGATAAATGTTCAACCTATAATACTTTCGTTTCATTTAGAGAAAGTGAGTAGTGTAAATATTATATGAACTTTAGCGAATTGTTACATGGGGCTATAGTGTCACTTCTGTTTTTCAGTCTTGGTGCACAATATCCCGATAAAGAATTGACCTTGTAAACGTGAAATTGTGCGTGGAGCTTTAGTTATACATAGCCAACATCTGGATCGATGGTAATATTTATGATTTTGCGAGATTTAGCTCGGTATAATATATTTTATATTGGTCCTATAGATAAATACGATGGCAGTGAGGAAATCGCGTTGTGTATAAATTTGTGAAACAAAATTATTGTAATCATATGCAATTTTAACATGTAACATAGTGTAACATGTAACATTATAGTGTGAAATGTGCTAGGCTTGGAGCTTTGCACGATTCATCAACTTTGAGCCGTTGTCATCACCTGTGTTAAAACGCGCTAAACAGTTTGACAACATACAAATGGCCAGAAAATATCTTATAAAATATGTTTTTAAGAAACATTAACATACCAGAAACTAAATACCTGTACTCACATAGTAGTTATATGTAAGAAAGTGACCATCAATTATAATTAACCCCAAATAAAAATAACATGTTTTTTAACATTTTACAAATTTTTCTGTATCCACAGCGAATAATGTATACCTGTTTAAATATTCGTCTTTTAAAGCAATATCCAGGAGTCACTAGTTAAGCTTGTTTTCATATTATATAAAAATTAAAAACTGATTGTTTTATATCCTAATGATAAAGTATAAATCTACAGTAATCGATATTAAATTTTATAAAATCCATTAAAATTTACGAATCTCAAATAAACTCGTTTGAAAAACTGTTTAACATTTTATTTTTTTATTAATATACATATACAGAACATATATAAAACTAAACAATGAAAAAAATCTACGTATGTAGGTTACGATTACTTTTTATCTTTATCTCAGTGTCTGGTTTGAAACATAGAAGTAAAGACACCAGAAGCTAGGATTACCAGGGGAAACCATATTCTATAAAATGTGTTTTGTTGCGTGTAAAAAATTGTGTTGCGTTCTTGTTTGTTGTATCTTATTGTAAATTGAGGCTAGATACTATAAAACATACTTTCTACATGAAAAATGTTGGATAATTGTTTATGTGTGTAAACCACCAATAAAAAATAAGCCAAAATTTACTATAACCTTCCTTATTAAGGACAGGAATTGTTATATAATCAATATATTTACTGAAATTGAC